>NC_133211.1:26148952-26276452 GCF_958299795.1 Porites lutea | reverse complement strand
TATTATTATTATTATTATTGTAACATTCTTCACCCACTGCACCCTTCTGTTGCCAAAACGAAAGAAAGTTCAGAGCGCCTCCGAGTTCCAAGCAGTCCACTCCCTAGGGTTAATACCCAGCGTTTTAAAAATAGATTTTTTAATAGGCTATTTTTCAAATATAGAGTAGCCATTTAATGTAATATGAATGTTAAATTCACTGCTTCTAAATGGAATTTTTTTTAAGCCTTGTAACTCTTTTCTGCTGTTTTTAACGCAAGTGTTCTCGGTTTTTAGCATGTATTTTTGCTTAAAAAAAATAAAGACCTATTATTATTATTATTATTATTTACTGCTCCATTTTAGCATAGGAAAATGGTGCAACATTGTTCAAAATAGTGTTAAAAGCACGAAATTTGGCAGAGGTATAGGGACGAATACCTTGATCAATACTGGGTAGGACGTCACGCCCCAAACTGATTACTTCCAGTTTTAAGGCCTCGGAATTAACTATCTTTAAAACAGCAAAAACACAGTCTTCAAGTCAAAGCACGGGTCCGAAATTTGTAAGGAGCGATAAAGTACAGAATAGTGCACTTTACTATTCATAGAAGCACGCTCTCAGAGGGAGACTTCCAGATTTAAAGATGAGGAATACATTATAATCAAATTACGAAAATTATGCACTGTTTAAGCTTGTACGTACTTTAACTCTTGTTTATGGATAAGTGTTAATGTTAAGAATAATTCTAGATAGGACGTCATTCGCCTCCTTACAAGTACTTCCAGTTGTACAGCTATGGAATCGATTACACAAAAAGGTCTGAGAAAGAGCATTTTTAGGATGGAAAGATTCAAAATGTTACTGTGGTTAGCTACATTGCGAAGTGTATTTCTGTGGATGGAACCACGCCTTTGATGGATACTTACAGAGAAATAGATGTTACATTGGTTTACTGAAAGTGCCAATAGGGTACCAAAAATGCTCGCACATGTCATTTTTCTGTACCTCCATCCCGTCAATAATATTTCCATGCATCTCAAATGAGGTCACGACCTAAATTTAATACTTCCAGTTTAGCAGTCCTGGAATTAATTCTCACAAAATGAAAAAAATAACCAGACACATTTATCGAGCGCCAATTCCCATTTATGGAGAACAGCCACTGAAAATGCCTAAGGTTTCAACCCGGCGATTGAAGCCATTGTTGCTAAACACTTTTACGTCGACGTTGCCCACCGTCCTTCAGTGATGAGAAATCGGCGAGCAGTACAGCATCCGATCTCGCTAAAATGTTAGGCCGTGGTTGTGTTCGCCTCACTAAGTTCACATCAAATTGGAAGTGTTCTGCCCACGGTACCTTCCGACGAAAATTCACTCCGGAAGTGAAACTTGACTCTAATGAGTTACCCTCGGAGAGAGCATTTGTGGTGCGGTGGTTTGTAGAAACAAATGAACGAGGGTTTTAAATAAAGGACTTTATTCGTCCTGAGACAACGTGAGGAATCCTGTCTTCCATTTGTTCCTAGTACGATCGTCTTGGCTTCGCAGCACACGAAACCATTACTGCTAGTGCTCTAATACAGGACATCTGGAAGGCAAAGTTGGATTGGGATGAGCCTTTGGAAGAGGGCTTCCTTATCAGTTTGAGGTCTCGGGCCAATCATCTGCCATCTCTGACTCAGCTTCGCCTCCCACGTTGCTACTTCCCAAATGGGTGGCTTTAAGTGTAAACTGCAACTGCATATTTCCTCTGATACGTCAGAAGTTGGCTACGGTGCATCAGTATACCTAAGAGTTGATGATTTGGCTGGTTTTAAGCATTGTTCGTTGGTCAAGGGAAAGGCAAGAAATGCTCCATTTAAGTTTGTAAGTATTCCAAGGCTTAAACTACAAGCAGCTGTAGCGTCGACACGCAAAAGATGCTAATAAAGAAAGTGGATCTGCTTATCAAATGCACGAAGTACTGGACAGATAACGACATAGTGCTGGCTGCACTACTTGAAGAATGTAAACGTCCCTTCTATTTGACGTTGCCAATCGTGTAAAGGAAATAAGAGAGAAATCTCGGATTCCTAAATCCATCTGACAGCATTTTGCGTGGCTTGATTCCCCTTGAAGTTAAACTTAAATCACTGATGACTACGAGGGCCTGAGTTTCTATGGCGACCTGAATCCCGCTGGCCTAATGCAGCACTCAGAAATATTCTGGTTGAAGAATTAGAGTTAAAGAACGAGTCTCATGTTGAGCCTGGTGCTTAAAGTTTAAACCCTTGATCCCTGCGTCTCACAGTAGCACCTGCACATGTTCTTCACAGCCTGCTCACTAGTTCATCTGTTTGGAATACATTTATAGCTAGTCCTTATAGCTTGGTTTGTCCGTATTTCTTCAGATGATTATGATGCTGCTACTACAGGCATTGCAAGGATCGTTCAGCATTCGGACAATGCGTGAGAAATCAAGGATCTCAAACTTTAAGGTAGTGTCAAGCCATCTAATAAAATCGCCAGATTGAATCGATTCTGTACTTGATGACCACGGCGTTTTGAGGGCGTGTGCTACCCCCGCCATCAACTCTACAAATCAGACCAACCTCCAAAGGACACTTATGTCCAGGATCGATCTTGTTAGCAAAAATTTGCTAGCAAATTGCTTTCGCAATTGTCGCAAAAGAAATAATTGAGAAAATATTATGTCAGAAAATGGCTTACAAATATCGCAAAAATCGCAAAAATAACAAATCTAACAAAAATCAAGACTAAGAAAAAAAAGAAGCCAAGAAGGACCCCGAAATGTCTGCAAATATCGCAAAAGTAACAAGGATCTTTCTTGCTAGTTGAAAACACCGGTGACAAACATCGCAAAAGTCGCAAAAATAACAAATCTAACAAGAAATCAAGACTTGGAAGCAGAAGAAGCCAAGAAGGGCCCTGAAATGTCCGCAAATATCGCAAAAAGCGCAAAAGTAACAAGGATTTTTTTCGCTACCTAAAAACACCCGTGACAAACATCGCAAAAATACAAAATATAACAAAATTCCAGACTTACAAAGAAAAGAAGCCAAGAAGGGCCCCGAAATGTCCTCAAATATCGCAAAAATCGCAAAAGTAACAAGGATTTTTCCCGCTAGCTGAACACACCCGTGACAAAAATAGCATATCTAAAAAGAATCAAGACTTGGAAACAGAAGAACCCAAGAAAGGCCCCGAAATGTCCGCAAAAATCGCAAATATAACAAGGATTTTTTTGGCTAGCCAAAAACACCCGTGACAAATATCGCAAAAATAACAAATCTAACAAGAATCAAGACTTGGAAACAGAAGAAGCCAAGAAGGACCCCGAAATGTCCGCAAATATCGCAAAAATCGCAAAAGTAACAAGGATTTTTCATGTTACCTAAAAACACCCATTAAGGGCCCCGAAATGTCCGCAAATATCGCACCCGCAAAAGTAACAAGGATTTTTTTTTTTGCTAGGTAAAAACACCCGTGACAAAAATCGCAAAAATAACAAATCTAACAAGAATCAAGACTTGGAAAAAGAAGAAGCCAAGAAGGGCCCTGTAATGTCCGCAAATATCGCAAAAATCGCGAAAGTAACAAGGATTTTTCATGTTACCTAAGAACACCCATGAAGGGCCCCCAAATGTCCACAAATATCGCAAAAATCGCAAAAGTAACAAGGATTTTTTTTTTTGCTAGGTAAAAACACCCGTGACAAATATCGCAAAAATAACAAATCTAACAAGAATCAAGACTTGGAAACAGAAGAAGCCAAGAAGGGCCCTGTAATGTTCGCAAATATCGCAAAAATCGCAAAAGTAACAAGGATTTTTCATGTTACCTAAAAACACCCAAGAAGGGCCCCTAAATGTCCGCAAATATCGCAAAAATCGCAAAAGTAACAAGGATTTTTCATGTTACCTAAAACCACCCAAGAAGGGTCCCGAAATGTCCGCAAATATCGCAAAAGTAAGAAGGATTTTTTTTTGCTAGCTAAAAACACCCGTGACAAATATCGCAAAAATAACAAATCTAACTAGAATCAACACTTGGAAACAGAAGAAGCCAAGAAGGGCCCTGAAATGTCCGCAAATATCGCAAAAATCGCAAAAGTAACAAGGATTTTTCATGTTAGCTAAAAACACCCATGACAAATATCGCAAATGTCGCAAAAATACCAAATGTAACAAAATTCCAGACTTACAAAGAAAAGAAGCCAAGAAGGGCCCCGAAATGTCCGCAAATATCGCAAAAATCGCAAAAGTAACAAGGATTTTTCCCGCTAGCTTAACACACCCGTGACAAATGTCGCAAAAATCGCAAAAATAACAAATGTAACAAAATTCCAGACTTAGAAAAAAAAGGAAGGCAAGAAGGACCCCGAAATTACTGACAGTAGCAAAATACTGTCATATCAATCTGTGTATACTTCGTTCTTCCATCAACATACAGCTACAATGCATAAAAAGGAGTGCCGCCCACAGAAGGGGGCAAATTTTAAGCAATAAAAGGGGGTGGTAGCAGAACTTTCATGCCAAAGAACCCACCGCAACCATCGTTCAAAATATCAAGAAGAGCACATTGGGGGAAAGAAAACAGGCATTATACATGAATGTCGCTGTGCAATACCCAAAGTTTTTTAAACAGGGATTGCCAGTGACTTTGTAATCCTTCCCTTTTAAATCAAGGCTTATAGTTAAACAACAACCATCCCAATGAATGTTATATGTGTATGCCAATCCATTTATTTTAAATAACAATTGATCCAATTGTGCATTTATGTGTCCTTCGCTCTATTACTCACGAATCATGAACAAAAATAACAAAACCACCGAGAAAAGAGACCAAAAGACCTAGGCCATACAAATACAAAATGTCATAACATGATTGGTTCACTTACAACCTCTGATTTTAAGAAATACCCTTTGTGGACGTTTGAAGCTACAAAAAACCCAAAAAATGAAAATTACATTGTCACAGATACAGTCTAACCCATTATTGGCATACTGCAGAACACTAAATTTCGACTAAGAAAGCGCTATAACAAGCCTACTGTCACAATTATTTGGCTATTTTTTTTATTTGACCAAATTGTAACAGTGACATTTTACTAGGGTGAAAATCCTAAGCATGCAATATGCGATTTTTCACAATCTTCTTATTCTTTAAATCGCAAATATTTAAAATATAAAACAGGAAGCGATCTTGGTTCATGTGCCTAGTGATCCTGCCATACTTTGTCCTTCTTTGCTTTCTAAGTCAGGAATTTTGTTACATTTGTTATTTCTGCGATTTTTGCCATATTTGTCACGGGCGTTTTAAGCTAGCAAGAAAAAACCTTGTTACTTTTGCGATTTTTGCAATAATTGCGGACATTTTGGGGCCCTCCTTAAATTCTTCTTTTTCTAAGTCTTGATTCTTGTTAGATTTGTTATTTTTGCGATTTTTGCGATATTTGTAGTGGCTGTTTTTACCTAGCAAGAAAAATCCTTGTTATATTTGCGATATTTGCGGACATTTCGGGGTCCTTCTTGCCTTCTTTTCTTTCTAAGTCTAGAATTTTGTTAGATTTGTTATATTTGCGATTTTTGCGATATTTGTCTAGTGTGTTTTTAGCTAGCAAAGAAAAAAGCTGTTTTTACCTAGCAAGAAAAATCCTTGTTATATTTGCGATATTTGCGGACATTTCGGGGTCCTTCTTGCCTTCTTTTCTTTCTAAGTCTAGAATTTTGTTAGATTTGTTATATTTGCGATTTTTGCGATATTTGTCTAGTGTGTTTTTAGCTAGCAAAGAAAAAATCCTTGTTACTTTTGCGATTTTTGCGATAATTGCGGACATTTTGGGGCCCTCCTTGAATTCTTCTTTTTCTAAGTCTACAATTTTGTTACATTTGTTATTTTTGCTATTTTTGCGATATTTGTCATGGGTGTTTTTAGCTAGCAAGAAAAAATCCTTGTTATATTTGCCATTTTTGCGGTATTTGCGGACATTTCGGGGCCTTCCTTGGCTTCTTCTTTTTGTAAGTCTAGAATCTTGTTAGATTTGTAATTTTTGCGATTTTTGCGACATTTGACATGGGTGTTTTTAGCTAGCAAGAAAAATCCTTGTTATATTTGTCAGGGGTGTTTTCAGCTCGCAAGAAAAATCCTTGTTACTTTTGCGATTTTTGCGATAATTGCGGACGTTTAGGGGCCCTTCTTGGCTTTTTTTCTTTCTAAGTCTGGAATTTTGTTAAATTTGTTATTTTTGCGATATTTGCGATATTTGTCATGGGTGTTTTAACCTAGCTAGAAAAATCCTTGTTACTTTTGCGATTTTTGCCATATTTGCGAACATTTTGGACCCCTTCTTGGCTTCTTTGCTTTCTAAGTCAGAAATTTTGTTAAATTTGTTATTTTTGCGATATTTGCGATATTTGTCACGGGCGTTTTCAGCACGCAAGAAAAAGCCTTGTTACTTTTGCGATTTTTGCGATAATTGCGGACATTTTGGGGCCCTTCTTGGCTTCTTCTTTTTCTAAATGAAGAATCTTGTTAGCTTTGTTATTTTTGCGATTTTTGCGATATTTGTCATGGGTGTTTGTAGCTAGCAAGAAAAATCCTTGTTATATTTGCGATTTTTGCGATATTTGCGGACATTTCGGGGCCCTCCTTGGCTTCTTCTTTTTCTAAGTCTAGAATCTTGTTAGATTTGTTACTTTTGCGATTTTTTCGACATTTGACATGGGTGTTTTTAGCTAGCAAGAAAAATCCTTGTTATATTTGTCACGGGTGTTTTCAGCTCGCAAGAAAAATCCTTGTTACTTTTGCGATTTTTGCGATAATTGCGGACGTTTAGGGGCCCTTCTTGGCTTCTTTTCTTTCTAAGTCTAGAATTTTGTTACATTTGTTATTTCTGCGATTTTTGCGATATTTGTCATGGGTGTTTTAACCTAGCTAGAAAAATCCTTGTTACTTTTGCGATTTTTGCCATATTTGCGAACATTTTGGACCCCTTCTTGGCGTCTTTGCTTTCTAAGTCAGAAATTTTGTTAAATTTGTTATTTTTGCGATATTTGCGATATTTGTCACGGGTGTTTTCAGCACGCAAGAAAAAACCTTGTTACTTTTGCGATTTTTGCGATATTTGCGGACATTTTGGGGCCCTTCTTGGCTTCTTTTCTTTCTAAGTCTAGAATTTTGTTACATTTGTTATTTCTGCGATTTTTGCGATATTTGTCATGGGTGTTTTTAGCTAGCAAGAAAAATCCTTGTTATATTTGCGATTTTTGCGATATTTGCGGACATTTCGGGGCCCTTCTTGGCTTCTTCTTTTTCTAAGTCTTGATTCTTGTTAGATTTGTTATTTTTGCGATATTTGTCATGGGTGTTTGTAGCTAGCAAGAAAAATCCTTGTTATATTTGCGATTTTTGCGATATTTGCGGACATTTCGGGGCCCCTCTTGGCTTCTTTGCTTTCTAAGTCAGGAATTTTGTTACATTTGTTATATCTGCGATTTTTGTCATGGGTGATTTTAGCTAGCAAGAAAAATCCTTGTTATATTTGCGATTTTTGAGATATTTGTGGACATTTCGGGGCCCTCCTTGGCTTCTTCTTTTTCTAAGTCTTGATTCTTGTTAGATTTGTTATTTTTGCGATTTTTGCGATATTTGTCATGGGTGTTTGTAGGTAGCAAGAAAAATCCTTGTTATATTTGCGATTTTTGCGATATTTGCGGACATTTCGGGGCCCTCCTTGGCTTGTTCTTTTTCTAAGTGTAGAATCTTGTTAGATTTGTTATTTTTGCGATTTTTGCGATATTTTTCATGGGTGTTTGTAGCTAGCAAGAAAAATCCTTGTTATATTTGCGATTTTTGCGATATTTGCGGACATTTCGGGGCCCTCCTTGGCTTCTTCTTTTTCTAAGTCTAGAATCTTGTTAGATTTGTTACTTTTGCGATTTTTTCGACATTTGACATGGGTGTTTTTAGCTAGCAAGAAAAATCCTTGTTATATTTGTCACGGGTGTTTTCAGCTCGCAAGAAAAAACCTTGTTACTTTTGCGATTTTTGCGATATTTGCGGACATTTTGGGGCCCTTCTTGGCTTCTTTTCTTTCTAAGTCTAGAATTTTGTTACATTTGTTATTTCTGCGATTTTTGCGATATTTGTTATGGGTGTTTTTAGCTAGCAAGAAAAATCCTTGTTATATTTGCGATTTTTGCGATATTTGCGGACATTTCGGGGCCCTTCTTGGCTTCTTCTTTTTCTAAGTCGTGATTCTTGTTAGATTTGTTATTTTTGCGATTTTTGCGATATTTGTCATGGGTGTTTGTAACTAGCTAGAAAAATCCTTGTTATATTTGCGATTTTTGCGATATTTGCGGACATTTCGGGGCCCTTCTTGGCTTCTTCTTTTTCTAAGTCTTGATTCTTGTTAGATTTGTTATTTTTGCGATATTTGTCATGGGTGTTTGTAGCTAGCAAGAAAAATCCTTGTTATATTTGCGATTTTTGCGATATTTGCGGACATTTCGGGGCCCCTCTTGGCTTCTTTGCTTTCTAAGTCAGGAATTTTGTTACATTTGTTATATCTGCGATTTTTGTCATGGGTGATTTTAGCTAGCAAGAAAAATCCTTGTTATATTTGCGATTTTTGAGATATTTGTGGACATTTCGGGGCCCTCCTTGGCTTCTTCTTTTTCTAAGTCTTGATTCTTGTTAGATTTGTTATTTTTGCGATTTTTGCGATATTTGTCATGGGTGTTTGTAGGTAGCAAGAAAAATCCTTGTTATATTTGCGATATTTGCGGACATTTCGGGGCCCTCCTTGGCTTGTTCTTTTTCTAAGTGTAGAATCTTGTTAGATTTGTTATTTTTGCGATTTTTGCGATATTTTTCATGGGTGTTTGTAGCTAGCAAGAAAAATCCTTGTTATATTTGCGATTTTTGCGATATTTGCGGACATTTCGGGGCCCTCCTTGGCTTCTTCTTTTTCTAAGTCTAGAATCTTGTTAGATTTGTTACTTTTGCGATTTTTTCGACATTTGACATGGGTGTTTTTAGCTAGCAAGAAAAATCCTTGTTATATTTGTCACGGGTGTTTTCAGCTCGCAAGAAAAATCCTTGTTACTTTTGCGATTTTTGCGATAATTGCGGACGTTTAGGGGCCCTTCTTGGCTTCTTTTCTTTCTAAGTCTAGAATTTTGTTACATTTGTTATTTCTGCGATTTTTGCGATATTTGTCATGGGTGTTTTAACCTAGCTAGAAAAATCCTTGTTACTTTTGCGATTTTTGCCATATTTGCGAACATTTTGGACCCCTTCTTGGCTTCTTTGCTTTCTAAGTCAGAAATTTTGTTAAATTTGTTATTTTTGCGATATTTGCGATATTTGTCACGGGTGTTTTCAGCACGCAAGAAAAAACCTTGTTACTTTTGCGATTTTTGCGATATTTGCGGACATTTTGGGGCCCTTCTTGGCTTCTTTTCTTTCTAAGTCTAGAATTTTGTTACATTTGTTATTTCTGCGATTTTTGCGATATTTGTCATGGGTGTTTTTAGCTAGCAAGAAAAATCCTTGTTATATTTGCGATTTTTGCGATATTTGCGGACATTTCGGGGCCCTTCTTGGCTTCTTCTTTTTCTAAGTCGTGATTCTTGTTAGATTTGTTATTTTTGCGATTTTTGCGATATTTGTCATGGGTGTTTGTAACTAGCAAGAAAAATCCTTGTTATATTTGCGATTTTTGCGATATTTGCGGACATTTCGGGGCCCTTCTTGGCTTCTTCTTTTTCTAAGTCTTGATTCTTGTTAGATTTGTTATTTTTGCGATATTTGTCATGGGTGTTTGTAGCTAGCAAGAAAAATCCTTGTTATATTTGCGATTTTTGCGATATTTGCGGACATTTCGGGGCCCCTCTTGGCTTCTTTGCTTTCTAAGTCAGGAATTTTGTTACATTTGTTATATCTGCGATTTTTGTCATGGGTGATTTTAGCTAGCAAGAAAAATCCTTGTTATATTTGCGATTTTTGAGATATTTGTGGACATTTCGGGGCCCTCCTTGGCTTCTTCTTTTTCTAAGTCTTGATTCTTGTTAGATTTGTTATTTTTGCGATTTTTGCGATATTTGTCATGGGTGTTTGTAGGTAGCAAGAAAAATCCTTGTTATATTTGCGATTTTTGCGATATTTGCGGACATTTCGGGGCCCTCCTTGGCTTGTTCTTTTTCTAAGTGTAGAATCTTGTTAGATTTGTTATTTTTGCGATTTTTGCGATATTTTTCATGGGTGTTTGTCGCTAGCAAGAAAAATCCTTGTTATATTTGCGATTTTTGCGATATTTGCGGACATTTCGGGGCCCTTCTTTGGCTTCTTTTTTTTCTAAGTCTTGATTCTTGTTAGATTTGTTATTCTTGCGATTTTTGCGATTTTTGTTAGTGATTTTCTGACATAGTTTTTTCTCAATTATTTCTTTTGCGACAATTGCGAAAAACATTTGCTAGCAAATTTTTGCTAACAAGATCGATCCTGGACATATCTCCCAAAGGATCACTAGCTTTGCTACAAGAACGATGATTCACCACACCCATGAATTGATCGATCACCTTAGGCGTGAACATACGCTTAAAGGTTTTTGATTTTCAGATCAGGAAGGTAGTTTGCTCTCTTCTCAGTCGATGTATTGTCTGCAAGAAATTTCATACCAAGCCAATACCTCAGCAAATGTTACCGTTTCGGACAAGTCGCATGATGGCTTATCAGCCACTCTTTTCCTTCTCGGGAATTGACATTTTTGGCCCCTTGTACGTCAAGCTTGGAGGGCGTACAGTGAAACATTGGACGCTGGTGGTGTCTGTTCACCTTCTTGGACATACGTGCGATTCTTCTCGAGTTGGCCCACTTAATGGACATAGATGATTTTATAATGTGTTTTTAATTACAAGTTTCATAAATTGTCGCGGCAAGGTGGTCCAACTGAGGTGTGACAGAGCCACCACACGACCCAGTACAGAATTATGACATGTGCACACATTTTTGTACCCTACTGTACACTTTCACTAATACCAATGTAACAGCTATGTCTCTGTAAGTATCCACCGAGGGCGTGGTTCCAACCATAGAAATACACTTCGCAATGCAGATAACTTTAAAAATGCTCTTTTTCTGACCTTTTATATAATCCATTCCATAGCTGTACAACTGGAAGTAATTAAAAGGAGGCGAAGGACGTCCTATCTAGAATTATTCATAACGTTAACACTTGTCCATACACAAGAGTTAAAGTACGTACAAGCTTAAACATGCATAATTTTCCTAATTTAATTATAATGTATTCCTTATCTATAAATCTGGAAGTCTCCCTCTGAGGGCGTGCTTCTATGAATAGCAAAGTGCACTTTTCTGTAGTTTATCGCTCTTACAAATTTCGGACCCGTGCTTTGACTTAAAGACTGTGTTTTTTGCTGTTTTAAAGATAATTAATTCCATGGCCATAAAACTGGAAGTATTCAGTTTGACACGTGACTTCTTATCCAGATCTACTGAGGGTATTGACCTCTATACCTCTGCCAAATTTTGTGGTTTTAGCACTAACTTGAACAATTATGCACGTTGTCCGCACCATTTTTCTGTACTATTTATCTCTGATCATATTTCGCATCTATATCATATAGCTGTTAGTTAATCCCATATTGTCAGCAAAGCTATTATCCCTTAATTTTTACCAACTGTCCAATTAAGGATTAATTTGGATAGTTTCAGATATGACTTTCCTTTACAAACAGGCAAACTGTCCAATTTAAGAAAAATAGGACAGCTGGTCTGAGCCAATCAAATGCCAGTAAATACAAAAGGCAATGCAAACTAACCAATCAGCGCATAGTCTCCTTAGCTGACGGTGGTTCTTCGGCGAAGTTTTTTGGCTTCTTGTTGCTGTGAATGTTGTTTTGTCTTGGCTTCTTCTCTGGGCCATTTGAAAGGAAAATGTAAGACCAAACTGATGAAAGTTTGCATTCATGGAAACTATCAACTATTCTTGAAAATGTACAAGCACTGAAACTTTGGACAAGAATAAGAAAACAACGATAGTTGTGTTTTAATAGATGTAGGCAAATACAAAACAAAGGGACAAAGTCTGCGGAAATCGTTTGAGGTAATGAATGAAGTGTTTACATTCAATAGTTTTCGTGTTTAAATTGAGCATTTGCATTGTTGCTTTGTCTACTCGAAATTGCGGTTTTCACATGTAAATCGCGTCTGTAAAACGTACGCCAAAAACTCTGGATCAACTAACCAAAAAATTAAATTAATAAATAAATTGGACAAGCATGCATGTAGTCCTTTAATACTAATATGATAGAGGCGTCAATTTTCATGCAATCATGTCATCTGTAGAAGGCCAAAATGTAATAAACGACCCTAAATGTAATAAAGTTCTCAATGTAATAACATTTTGTCCTAAATGTAATATCAATTTGCCCTAAATGTAATAAACTCTTAAGTTGCCAATTACAGTAATTACTCGAATAAGCGCCGCATTGGGGGAGTTAATTGGCGGCGCGGCGCTTATTCGTGTAAATACGGTACTAGGCGGTATTACTATGGTATTTAGCGCCGCTCTCAAATAAGCACCGCATTTTTTGGAGAAAAAGTTAATAAGCGCCGCGGCGTTAATTTGCGTAAATTCGGTACATTTCCTTATGCACTGTGAAACTTAACGTTTACAAATAAATTGCTTGTAAACGGCAAAGTAACAGTATTTTTTTAAAAAAAGGAATAGTTAAGCAATAGAAAACTTTTTTCCTGTGTTTGCATAGCCTGATATAAACACTAATGGGATTGGGAGAATTCGAAATTCAAAAACCGTTTTAAAATTCGTGCTTGTGTGATTAGCGCGCGAAGAGCAAAACATCTTGACTCCACACATGTTTACATACTCTCATGCAAACACATCTCTCGGCTAATCAGAGCGCGCGAGTATTATCTTTAGTTATTTATAAACGTTGTTATCAGCTGTGCAGTAGTCTTTAGGGCCTGTTTACGTGGAGGTGGGGGACCCCAGATAGGCGAGGTAACATGCGGCGGGTCACCCCACCTATCATATAAACGTGATCAAATCAAAATGAGAGATTATGTGGACAGGCGGGTTACCCACCAAAGCGGGTTGCCTCACCTACCTGGGGTCCCCCACCTCCATGTTAACAGGCCCTTAAACTTCTCGTTTTTTGTTCTTAATATTTTAGCTGATTAGATCTCTTTTCTGGAGATCCAACGTTGACGAGCAACAGGATCTTCATCCACGGTTTTTTGCAGTAATTTTCTTTAAGAAAAATGAAGTATGAAAAACTTTTTAAGGCTTACCAGTGTTTTTTTATTATTATTATTATTTTGTCCCTTTCAAGCAATTTAAGAGTGGTTGTCAGAGAAAACCGGGCAAAATGTTAAAAATGTCAACGGAAGGGGGTCAACAGAATAAGTTCATACTAACATCACAGATAGGTCTGTTGGAGTATTGGACAAATATACCAAACATAGGTTCTTCACTGCTCTTGTATTAGAGATACGAGCATCACTTTATTCTACCCCCTCGGACGCCATTTTTATAAGCAAATTTTCACCATTTTCTGTAACTCAAAGAACCCTCAAAATTTAACGAGCGAAGTTTATGTTTTGTATGCGATACAACACATCACAAAACTACTTTCTAAAACCATAACATTTGTTAAGTAGCCACGGACAAGACGAAAATTTTCTTATTTTATCTGATCTAAACTCAGTGTCTGCAAACGAGCAAAAAATCGGGCATTTTTGGATTGATCTACAGTGCACAACTAAAACGACAGAACAACTCTGACAGCCACATTGCAGTCTACTGTCATCCATGTAACCAAAACACTAATAATCATTTTGGGCCATTGAAACAGGAAGAAATAAGAAAACTCACATTTGATATAATTTCCAAGCCAGGGGGGCTGGCAACGGCCTTTGATCTTGCCGCTTTTCGGCTTTCCATGATCGCCCCAGTTAAGAAATCTGTCAATCATTCGAGAACTGTAGCGAGCATGCGCGAGACTCGCTGGGAATAACAACGAGAAGTTCGTCTTCGCGGCGATTCTACAACAGGACCAAAAGCGAATTCACTTCACGCTGGTCATTGCTTTCTTTGCTTTAACCAATTTTTTCCGCGGTGATGTGGAGCTTACGTTTTCCTTTCTTCTGGTCTTGCGTCTTGCGGTTTACTACGCTAAGAACGTGAGTAGTGAACAGTCACTGTTCCTCGAGACCCGACCTTTTGACTCGCTTGGCACCTCTCTAGATGCAGGCTTTTTACCTGTGGTTGTGTTTAGAAGACACACAAGACTAATAGAAGGGCCAACCCTCCAATACGTATGTAGAAGAGTTTATATTTTCAAGTGAAAGGCCCAAAATTAAGTCTTCGAGATATTAAAAAAGTGCGATGGCTGTGGTAGAGTAGAAGAGTTGTCAGAGTTGAATTGTTTACGGTTCTATTACACCTTTAAGACGACAAGAATTGATGATTAAGATTCTTAATTCTTTATCCTTGATTGTGAACTTATCCTGGCAGAGTTGCGTCGGATGATTGAGTGGCATGGTCAAATCTCGTACGTAGTTGATGTATTTCTTTATCTAGGCGGGGCTAAAGTGCAGGTCACAGGTCACAGGTCAGGCCACAGGTCACAGGCCACAGGCCAGGTCACAGGTCAGACCACAGGCCACAGGTCAGGTCACAGGTCAGATAACAGGTCACACACAAAAACAATAGGACACTGGACAAAACTGTTCTTGATTGACATTTTATTATACAAAAATAAAACAAGCCAAGGAACCTCAATTATATTTTTTCTGTTCTGAACTTTACCAAATCCCACACATGAGAAAATATATTCATGTTTATCACGCAAGGAGGACTTGCGTTACAGCGTAACCAAAGTTAGTAACGAAATCACAAAGGTACGCAAAATCACGTGATTTGTTAGAAAAAACGAGTCTCGAAACGAAGGGATGTTGCGTTAAGAATATCATGAGGTGTTTGTGGATGTTTTGAAAAGCATTTGACGGGAAAACGGAAGAAAAGCTTAAGGACAATCTAAAACGTGTTTGACCACTGAAATACGGCAACTTTCTTCAAACTTTCCTCGTCCTAAACTCTTCTTGCCACTAGATCGGTCTTCCATCTCTTTTGAAGATGGCGGCCTGCTGCTCGGGCTTTGTACCAGTCACAAAATACTGCTGTGTTAAAGTGTAGTCGGCTAAGAACTTCAGACTCTGCTATTTGGGCCTCTCAAATAGTTGCAGTATTGAAAAATTCCATTAAAGAAGTTCATGAAAACCTTTTCTTGATGTTTGGACGCGGGAAAACCTAAAACCGAGCAAAAACTAAGCAAAAATTCATCGTCCTTTAACCTTCCACAGGTCTGCAATCTTCGCCATATTTGTTTTGAAGGAAAAATAGGTACTCAGTCTCACTCGGTCAAATTTCTTAACTGGGGCGATCATGTAAACTCGGTTCCAGACCTCGCTGCCAGCCCCCCCCCCCCCCCCCTGTTCCACTTCACTTTGAAATATCCCGTATAAGTCTTATTAGCATTTCTTCGGACTCTTTATTGTATCATCTATTATTGCGTCAGTCTTCAATCACCGTCCATGTCCAAAGGTCCACTCATCTCCTGTTCATGATTTCTTGATGTACTTTTCATAGTCCAGAAGGCTTCGCCCGAAGGGTACCTCCTTCAAGCATCATGATCAGGTGAAACAAAGGGTTGGAAAATCACGAGTTGAAGTATGGGAAAGGAGAAGAAAATCTTTCATTAAGTATTTTAAAGGGCCTTCTATTAAAATGCTTCGAAGAAACACGCCATATGACAATATCATTTACATGTTAATTCAGTTAAAGGTTACACGAAAAAAGAACGGAAGACCACCTTTCTTACCGATTTATTCTCACGAAGCAGATATATGAAAAGGGTACAACTTTTCAATGGAAGATACACGAAAGGGGTACTTTTTCTCAAAAATGGTATATATAAGGGTAAGGGACTGGACCTCGGGACGAAGCCTCTCCCAACAAAGCTTTATTGAGTAGCCTCCCATGCACCTCCCCCCCCCCCCCCCCCACCCCCGCCTTATTCCAAGGGCTTTCCACAAGTTGCTTGGCAACTTTTCGGCAACTTCTAGTATTTCGAGCAACGCTTTTCGTTTCAAGCAACTTTTAGCATAATTTCTGAGCGATTTCTCTTGCTAGTTTTCTTCCTATTCTGAGATACTGGAGCAGCTTTTAGTGCTTAAATTGGCCTTGCTTTCATATTGCACAGTGTTTTAGCAGACAATTTATGAATTTCCTATGAAAAAGGAGCCAGATCCTCACCCCTTGGGGGCAGATGATGGGCGCAAGATGCAGCCGGGCTGCTAGGTCAGAGGTTTTTTCTAACAAAATCGAAAATGGCGGACGTCGATTCACACTTGACTGACACGAGTGTCCGAGGTGAAGAAGGTCATTCAACAATTTTAATGGCTCAGACTAGAATTTTTACAAGATTAATATTAATATTGATGTGTAGTCTTTACTCATACATTTTGTGGCTTTAATTGTGGTTTACGGGCTTCTGATGGCGGACAGAGTTATCTAGCAACGCTAATTCCGCTGCGAAATTGCACAAAATTACGTTTTTATACTCTACCAGTAGCCATATATATAAATCGGGGTAGTAGACCGTAACTGGATACCTTTTCCAGGGATAGGGTTGACGTCATCGAAATATATATCATAGCCATTAAATGGCGTTGGAAATTACCTCCGTAGGAGATAAACAGTAAGTTCAATTTCTGTTATCGTTGCCTCCTCTGAATTTAAAGCAAGGCCTTGCTGACAATGTACTCTAAATGTGAGGACTGTGAACGTGATTCTGCTTATGTTAAACAACATAGTGACGGTGTTTTTGACAAATTCAGTGACGAAGAGATGTAAGAGATGCCAATTCTTTCACGGCTACACCAGTAAACAAAAAGGAACCCAGTGGCTGTAAACTTCCAGGTGAACGACTTCTATCAATGATCAATATGATGGAAAAGGTACCAACTCGAGTTAACATTATGACCCTTTCTACAAATTTTTCAACGGCCAAAAACTTGCACGGATCCGCCTTTTCTTTACATGTGACCCGCGGAAACGTGAAGTTTTTGAGCTGCAAACCGAGTACTGCAATCTGTAAGAGAATTTGCACGTTCCATCTAAACGGGTTGCACAGGTAGAAAATTCGTCCGGACCCGTGGCGTTTATCTTGTGTGGACCGTGCAAAGAGCCGATACTGAAAAAGAAGTGAGCAGGAAAAACAATGAGGGTAAGGGGTATAGAGTGAGAGCCGTAGGAACTCCTATAATGTTACTTTTTAACAAAAGCTCCTTCCGCATCCTTCCGGTAAACCCTATGAATGGTTTATTTTGACACCTCTTGTCAACATTCGAAGGTCTATTACCTTATGGAAATGCGAAGTGACAACGATGAGATCATCAGTTAGAAGGCTTTTACTAACACTCTCTAATAATGAATGTTTGCAGCAACAACAACAACTTTATTTGTACCCAGCTGTACCCTACATTGATTTACATGATACAAAAAAATTAGATAAATATAGAGAAAGTACAGGCTGCCCATAATAACCATTGAGGGCTAAAACCTCACTTAGGTTTTTTATAAATGATTATATTAAAAGGTCAGGTACTACACACCACACATAGCTACACAAAACATTCACACGCACAAGAAAAACGAGTATAAAAAGAAAGACCGCAAAAGAAAGCTAAGTATACCAGTATTAAACAACGGAAAGCCATTTTTGCACTAAGTTGTCTGATAATTTATATTCTGTTTCATCCGCTGAAGAAGAACAAAGCTAATCAAAGATTTTGAGACTCGAAAACCGTAAAATGTTCCCTCTACAAGGACTACAAGGCAAGCAAAAGGCTTTAGAGGCACAGGTGAGGTGAGTAGTTGCTATATTATTAGGAACCTTAAGCAAAGACGTTTTTGAGCGAGGCACGTCAACCGGAAGTGAGGCATTCTCCCTTTTTATATGCCTTGACGCTAAGAAACTTGTATTGCTAAGTTTCTTTTCTCTTATAAAGACGATTTACCCAAGAGTTTCAACCAAACCACTCCCCAATGATGCAAAAAGTCCACTTCCGGTTGACGTCCGTCGCTCAAATACGCTGTTGCTTAAGCTCCCTAATATTATACAGTGGCGGATCCAGACCTTCAGATAAGGGGGGAGCACCCAGACCCTAAGATAAGGGGGGGCCCGGTCTCCAAAAAAATTTTTTCGGCCCTTTGGGCGCGGCTTCAGTTTGGTCTAAAAATCGGAGGGGGGCCTGGGCCTCCCAAGCTCCTCCCCTAGATCTGCCACTGTTATATGCAAAGTGGGCCATTGACCATAGCCCGCTCCAATTTCCCAAAATGTCATTTGCTTAGTTCATTGGCACAAGCAAACCTCTTTGAGATCTTAACAGTGTCCATAGAATCCGCAATCGACAGTTGGCCGGGTATGCATAAGTAGGCAGTTGTTCAAACAAAGGCTAAAACAGTCCTGCTTCATGGTGCTTCTTGAGTCGTCGGAGGGTAGAAAATGTGCGCCCTGGAAGCTACAACTGGTGTTCAATAAATCTTAACATTTCCACTTGACCAATTTTGGGTTGAGAAACATGACTGCAGTGGTGGTAGGGAAGGGGGGTGGGGACAAGCATCCCCCCTGCTATTTACATTAAAGGCAATTCCCTTTCAAGCAAACTGAGCTATGACTGTGGCTGAGTTTGTCTACACAGTAAGCAATTATATTTTGCATAGTATTGCCACAATTTGTAATAGCAATGACTTTAATATTTTACAGTGAAACCTCTGTTAAGCGGATCCCCAATTAAGCAGACACCCTGTCTTAAGCAGACACTAAGCTGGGTCCTGAAACGGACGTCTGATATTCCCCTTTATAACAAACCCCTATTCAGCGGACTCCTCTATTAAGCAGACACGGACACTAAAATAAGTTGTATTTGGCTAATTTCTATTGTTAAAAACCTCTATTAAGCAGACACCGGACTGAATTGACAATAGTTGTATTGGATTACGTCCTTAAAATACGTACTGAAGTCAGTTAATGCTTTTGCATTTACCAACAAATTAAAGTTGGTAATGAAAGGTAATGAACTTGAACCCTGGATAGCTTCTTTAACAACATACAACTTTTTCACAGTACAGAGTAACCGTTAAATGTTGATCGTCAACAAACATTGTGCAATTTTTAAAGCCTCTATTAAGCGGACACCCTCTATTAAGCAGACACTTGGGAAGGTCCCCAAGGTGCCCGCTTAAAAGAGCTGTGTCACGAAATTCAGTCAAATTAGGAAATCACAAAATGCCCGTTAAATTAAGAGAAACATAAAAATAACCGCTTAAAACTTTAAAGGAAGGTTAAAATAACATAACAGAAACAACAGATGCCACCGATGGGCAAAACTGAAGAAGATTGAAACGGATTGAAATTAGGGTTTTTGAAAACTGTTCAGCCTAACAGTTTTTCAAAGTTGATCCCTGCTGTTTGCAACTTCAAACATAATGCTCAGGAGACATATTTGTTTGTCTCGGATCTCTGATTTTGTCATCTTCATGTAATTTCTTTGCTTACTTTAAGTTCCACAGCGATTGAGGGCGAGTAATTGGCAAAATGAAACAAAATGAAGTGGACTGCCTTGACACAGCCCCTTCAATAGAGGTTTCACTTTTACAATTTTTACAATAATAATTTAATATAGTAATGATTATAATTATTATAATTTACATTGTTAGACAAAGAAATATTTTTAAACTTTTGGTATTCTGAACATCACTCATGTTCTTAAACTACTGTTGTAAATGGTAGCATTAACGTGTATGACATTTAGTTTGCACAGAACTTGAGCAGGGGAAAAAATCCCAATTTCCACCAGGTACTGTACAGAACCCCTGTTAACCAACACCTCCAATAAGATTACATGCACCTCTTACTAACAGACACTCATCTGGGTTCACAGCTATTAAAAATCTTCATTAATCCAAACTATTGTAAGTAAAGACATCTTTTCTTGGTAACAAACATCCATATAGATCGGTCAAATCTGACCTCAAATTCTTGGCAGAATAGTTGCCCACATGATAGACCATAGCTATAGTAAATACTCCTCTCTCTATGGCAGTGGCGAATCTAGGGGAGGTGCCCGGGGGGCCCGGGCGCCCCCTTGTTTTTAGACCAAACTGAGGCCCGAAGGGCCAAAAAAAATTTTTTTGAAGACCACCCCCCTATCTCAGGATCTGGATGACCGGGCTCACCCTTATCTGAAGGTCTAGATCCGCCACTGTATGGGGCACTTCAGTTGAACAGATGCCTTTCTAAATACTATGTAAGAAAACAAATTAAATGGTTAAAAGAACACGCATTTGTAATTAATTTTTTTTGTAAATAAACTGAAATATTAAAAAAAAAAACAAATTAACATATATAGAGGGAGAAAGGAGGATTGAGAGTGCACCAAAAATCGACCCACCAGTCAAATCACACAGCCAATAATGTACAAGAAAACTGAAAGGAAGTTTAATGATGATCAAACAAGGAAAAAACAATCTTACTGTTGAATAATTTTTTTTCCATGTTTGTTTTTGCTTCATGAAATTAAATAGCATCTGCTCTACTTAATCGAATGACAGAGCATTTTCTTTTTGACTAGAATGACATGCCTTTACTGTGAAAGAAGTTGAAGGAACAATTACAGCAGAAAAGGCTTTAAGGTACACTTATAAACTAATATTCAAGCAAGACCTCAAAGAAATCAGGGAGTGGGGATTATTTACAGAGAGGGAAGGGCTAAGAGAGTTAGGATACCATTTCCAAATTCTTTGGACCCTCCCCTTTCAGTTTTTACAGGACATATTTTTGACGAAACAACAAGAAGCCAAGTCAAAACTCTGAGGGGTTACTTAAGTTGAATTAAAAATATTGATTCTACCATTCATTCATTGATGTACCGTTAAAGAAACGTATTAAAAAATCTTGAACAAACCCATTGACCTGACAGCCAACCTTTCCCAAGAAAAAACTTGCAGATATCATGTAGATGAAGACTTCAAAGTATCAATGGCTTCGAACCAAAACGCACAGTTTTAAAGCACATTTTCATTTGCAACCTTAATTACAAAACATAAAATAAGTAAGCCTAAATAAATAAATAAATAAATAAATAAATCTGACAGAATTATCATCAACAACAACAACAACAAAACTTTATTAATAATCACATAAACTTACAGAAGTATTGCCCGCAGCTAGCAAGGCTATTCGAGGCGGGACCATGCGTGCAAAATATAGAAATAGAGACTAAGGTCATTAACATTATCATTCTCAGCGGAGGCATGATTCAGCTCAGTGGCTAGCGCAAATTAAGAACAAGGTACTTGCCAGTCAAAGCCTCTAGTGAACACTGCTGCTTACTGAAGGGGTTGTGTCAAAATAGCCCCCTCCCGACCCCACTAATTTTGGCCCCCTGGCCTGATCCACCCACCCACTGTTAGGGCAGTCCATGGGCTATACAGCTAAACCGACCAAGACGGCTGTGCCCGGCGCCAGGCGAAGACCTAGTGACCAGTCATTTTAACGAAATCAGACAGAAATATTATTTTTACAGCCTCATATTATGCACATTCTCTTGACCTTATATGGTAAAATGACATAATGGTGGGATAATGATTAACAATATTGATCCTTCTCCTCAAGCGTGAAATATAAGTATGGCGATTTTTACACTGTACATGTATTCAATAAGGAAAGTGATAATGTATAATTGTCACCTAGATACACAGCATGGTGATCTGGGGCCATTCAAAGGATGTTATTCAGTAACATCGACTGAAAGGTCCTTTTCCCCGCGGAGTAAGAAGAGGCTTGAAACATCAAAACATCCTTTAAACGGAGGCAGAGACATCTTCTTGTTTGAATTGATTGGAATCAATCGAGGAATGATCCAAAAAGTGGGACAAAATCTCTCACCAAAAATCAAACAAGTCGGATATAGACGATCGAAGTGCAGATGAATTACACTAGTTATAGTTGTGACTAAATCTGCCCCCGACCTTTTAAAACCCGAATGAAGACTCCTTGTGGTTGTCCATGTATTTGCCATGAACCTTTGAAATGCAGTTTTCGTATAAGAGTTTCTGAGTGTAATTCTTTTGTTCTCTTTTGTGTTTTCTCAATTATTACACTTTGTTTCCTGGGTTAATGAAAATCCTCATACATGACATGCCTAGGAGGTAGTTTCGAAAACGAAGCACTCGAAAACGAAGACCGAAGCACGAAGCACCCAAAACTCGAAAACGAAGCACCCAAATCTCGAAATCGAAGCACCCAAATCTCGAAAACGAAGCACCCAAATCTCGAAAACGAAGCACCCTATCTCGAAAACGAAGCACCCTATCTCGAAAACGAAGACCCCTAAATCTCGAAAACGAAGCACTAAAAACTCGAAACCACTGTAGGTTTAATAAGTGCAACTTTACGTCTTACATGACGCAATCCGAATCAGGTGGAGGCAGCGGATGCGTCCGCACCTCCAAAGGTCCACAAAATCCATCCCAAGGTTTTATAACCAACTGTTTCACTGAACGTTTCTAGATAGGATATCCTGTATCAATTTTAATATTAGTCTCGCTATACTTGATACATCTTACCTTAAAATGTATTTTTTTTTCGGTACACATACATGTTTATGTAGACTTCAAAACTGTCCGTCAGCAGATTTTGGCGTATTCAAGTGCGCGTGAGCATGGTAACACAAAAGGTCTGAAACGAGGCTGAAAACGGAGTGTGAGGCTCGCGCGTATTACTCTTACGCCACGCTTTACCGACTTCTTTACTGATTTTTAGAAAAAAAACCGATTGTTTTGCAGTCTAATATATTGGATATCTATGACACTGCGTGATCAGATCAGATCAGATCCAGGCAGAATTTGTTCTAGGATAACAGCCTGGGACCAGGCTCTATGGTGGGGAACAGGAGAATTCGATTCGTTATCGTGCTTGATTCCTGCTGTATAAGCATTGGTCTCGTGTTTATAAAGGACAGACCGGTTTCGAGTTTTTGGGTGCTTCGTTTTCGATCTACTTGTAGGGTGCTTCGTTTTCGAGATTTAGGGGTCTTCGTTTTCGAGTTTTGGGTGCTTCGTGCTTCGGTCTTCGTTTTCGAGTGCTTCGTTTTCGAAACTACCATGCCTAGGATGGACAATGGTTTTTTATACATCTCATAATGAGTTCAACCAACACTGCAAATGTAATAGAACGCGTGTTAAACAGCAAAACCATCTTTAATTATCTATTTGTAACTAAATTTCCTATAACTAATGTGTCGAACGGATGCTTTGGCTTCAAGTGTGACATTCTTGAACGCAACGTCGAACGCAACTGATGTCACTGATATAAATGATTTCGCAATAAACTAACCCTACAAAAACATGGACCACTGTTTCAAGTTTCTCACCTTTGAGATATTTCCCAGTTCATTTTTTCTGGCATGTCCTTGTATCAAATAAAATAATCGGGATTTCGCAATAAACTAACCCTAAAAACACATGGACCACTGTTTATTAAACCCTGAATACCTTAATATAGAACAAAACCCGGTTATTTCACGTTAGCATCTTTCCTGTCTTTGACTGGGTTTTGAGAAATTTGAGCTATTCTTGATGTGGTTTGAATCGAGTTTGTCGATCCACGTTGACAAAACCAGTTCAAAGTTCTGTCGATCCACGTTGCTGATTTGTGTCTGACAAATCAAGTTCTTTAATACCAAACAATTCCAGTACTGCTGAATAACTTTTTAACTCTATAGAAATATGTATCTCGCAATAACCTTCGCGAAACTCGGTTTGGTAACGGCACTCAAGTTAAGCCCTGTCGGTCGGGGTTACGAACTGGACGGGTGACCAACCGCGAATATCGTGTTAAAGGTCCATGCGTTGTTCTTTCTTTTCTTCTTCTCCTTTTTTGCGTATTATGTAGTGTTATTGTTAACAGTGTATTGAAAAATGTTATTTCTGACGAATGAGCCCGCGAAGAAGACAGAAATAAATATTTTGACGGCACGAGATACAACAGGGCCTGGGTACTAGGCCGGGTGCACCATGGGTAGCCATATCGGGGGTATATAAGGCTGCGTATATCACGTGTACGTCATCTAGGCTTACGAACCACCCTCTCTTTGGTTTTTCTTTATTTTTCTTTTATTTATTTTTAGGAGCAACATATTCTCGATGACATTGTAAAGTCCCGTAGGAAGGGCTTTGAGCTTGAGCCTTGGTTCCTACCCAGATTTCGTGCCCGCATTTTTCCCTTCGGGGTTTTTTGGGCAGGTTTTTTCTGGCCTCTGTCTGACCGCATTTACTTCAGTTTGTAAGCGGTAGCTCAGCTCTGCTAGTTTTCAGTTTTTTTCCCGTTTCTTATTTTATGTACTTGTACAGTTATCTCAGTTTTGCACCTGCTCCTTTACTTGATATATTTAGTTTCTATGTATGTCTAGGTCAGCTGTCCCGGAACCGCTCTTTAGGAGGCGACATAAGTCTCGTTTAATGCAGTTAGGTTGCAGGCAATGTTACAGACTTCTAGCCAGGATCGTTATCCATTTGTTTACTTTCAATGTCCTGCCCTAGCCTTTTATGGCAGCCTTACTGGTTATTGGGCAACGTGCCTTGTTGGGTACATTAGTGGAGATAATTCCCAGTTTTCCTGGCACTCAGCCTCTGTGCTCCTGAAGTGTTCCCGGTCCCAGTTATCCGTTGATCAGAGTTTTATTAAATTTCCCCAGCCTAACTGGCAGCCTAACTGGCACTAAGCCTGCGTGCTTCTTTGGGGAATCGATCGACTCAGGTCGAGATCGACCAGTTGTAGCAGATCTCTCTTTTGCTTAGCCTCTGTGTTCCTGCCGTGTTCCCTGTGGCAGTTATGCGTTGCCAGAGTTTTATTAATTAGTTTCCCCAGCCTAACTGGCACTAAGCCTGCGCGCTTATTTGGGGGATTTAGGTCGAGATCGACCAGTTATAGCAGTTTTTCTTTTTGCTTAGCCTCTGTGCTCCTACCGTGTTCCCTGTGCCAGCTATATGTTGTCAGAGTTTTATTAATTAGTTTCCCCAGAATAACTGGCAGCCTAACTGGCACTAAGCCTGCGTGCTTAACTGGGTGATTCAGGTCAAGAGCGACCATTTGTAGCACGAGTTTTTTCTTTTTGTGAAAGCTAGTTTACGAGTGTTGTACATTAGGTATTCACCAGTAATCACCTATTATTGTATTTACATAAGTACTTTGTAGGGTTGGTTCTCGCCAAGCCGTCCCAAAATAAACTTATTTGCCATTACGTTTTGTCTGTTGATGTTGTGTAGTGGAGTCAAAATGCAGATTTAGCATTATTTCGCCGCCCGCATTTAGAAAAAGACAAAAACAAAGAACAAATATGGGCCGGTGCAGTTCGCCTGAAAATTATTATTATTCGCGCCGTAATACGGAGCTGAAACTTTGCACACTTTGATCTATATATCTGCGGGGAAACCGGCAAACTAAGAAATCTGGGTCTTCGACAGTGTAAAACGATCATAATTCCTTTGATTCCAATCTCCTGTTCCTCTGTCTGTTGTTGTCGGCGTTGTCTTCGCTGTACTCATCGATGTTCCTTCTACTCCGCGGTTTCTTGTTGACGTCTTCTCCTTCGTTGTTCACGCTGAATTTGAAGTCGGTGTTCCCGCTCTAGAGGAGTTTCGGTGGAAAATCTTCCTGGGCGAGTATTTGGAGCCACTTGTTGTGCTTGTGTGCGACACAATTCGGCGAATGCGACTCGTTGACAAACCCAGTTTGCGCGGTTGCTGAGCCAGGCGCACATGCTGAAAATTAACCGGGACCACCGTGCGCGCCTAGTTTCATCAAATCGGGAAAGTTTCGCAAACTAACAGTAAAACGATACGATACTTCTTCTTTACGCGGGGGACATTAGGGTACCTCCTCGGGTTCCGGCCTCTGGGCCGGAACCCTGCGGGGGCAATTATTACACTTCGAGGCGAGCGTGACGTCATACGTTTACGAAATCCGACCGAAGATAAGAGGGCCTTTCGACGGATGTTAACGAGTGCTGACCCAGCCTCGTACCCAGGCCTGTTCGCGCTATCCGAGTGACCAGAGGAGGCTTGGAACCGAGCGCGATAGCGCGAGGCCTGGCAAAAAATGGCATATGACTATCATTCAGTCCTTTATATGATTGCGACTTAGAGCGATTTACCTGCCTGATAGGCATAATTTCTGAGCAAGGTATTGTTTAGTTTTTTATTATATATTGTCTATTTTTTTACCTTCCTTTACATTAATTTTCAGAAAGTTTTAATGGGGATGAAAGGAGAGCATGTAATAGACGACACTGGGGATGCAAAGGATACAGGAGCAAAAGGAAAATGTAATCCAACTGAAGAAAACTTGAAATGAAAATAAAAATATGAAACCGTGATGTTTAATATTGAATTTCTTAGATTTCATCAAACAAAACTTTATTGATTGTATAAGGAAATTAGATTGATTTCCTAACAAGCCATAGTTCTGAACACTTGTGAAATTTGTTAAGAGAAATTTTTTAAACCTGAGAACAACTACTTCTTGTCTTGTAAAGCTTGTTGTGGGAATGGGTTGGGGAAACAACTTCAAGACCAACTTAAGACCTTTTTCCACTTAATTTGATGCCATAATGGTACCATTGGCTGGGCCAGCTACATGCCATTTTCAGCTGTTTAAATATGCTTTTTGCTCTTTATAATACCCTAGTTTCTTGAACTTGTATCTTGCAGCTCCCAGTTTATGCAGAACATTCTAATATTGTCTATTTTGAAAATAGCACCAAAAACTCATGTAATATTCTTTTTAAACTATGACTCACTGGAAGACCACTGCAGCGAAAGTGGTTCGAGATAAAAAAAGAAAACAGAAAAAAAAGGAAAGCACTTAATTTGAGAGTCAATGTATTCAGCCCGAAAGTAATAATTGGGGACACTATTTTTACGTCTACTACCGCCGTTTTACGTGGTCATGCATCCGAGCCACGCAAAGGTCTAGCCATTTGCAGCAGGGCAAAGGTAATACCTTCATTTCTCAGTCATTTTAAGATCCTGAGTATTGGTCCGACCCCGGGAATTGAACTTCTAACCTTCCACTCTGCAGTCAAGCACTCTACCAACTGAGCTAATCCTACCACGGTTGAGATTAAGTTTACATAAGATAGTAGTACAGTGGAACATAGATATGGGGTCGTGCAACATCAACAACAAAAGAATAAGACATTGATAGAATCAGAAAGAAAGCTTGGCTGAAAGTTTTCAACAGTCCCCAAAGGATCATCTCATTCAAATGGTGGGTAGATACACTGGTTGAAGATAACTTGGATATAGAATTAAATTTTATTCATGCTAAATGCTATAAAAGCATGGACACAAAGTGTTTTACATCTGATGCCGTTTCAGGATATTTGAACGCTCCTGATGTTACTCAGTATGTTGTAAACTGCCCCTATAGCTTGTATCTGCCACATTGAGGCGTATTCAAAAGGCTGACAGCACTTTACGACTTCTGTTTTGTATATTTAATGGACAAAAGCAGCGCCTATGAGTTGATCCCCTATCGTTTAGGACGACACCTAGGCTAGAAGTCTCTCTTGAATTGCAATGCGCGCAGTGCTGCGATTCGATTAACAAGTTTTTCATCCACTAGATAATATGCTGAGTACCGAGCTAATTCGATGACACATCTTTCACGAACTTCAACATGGTTTAACTCATTCCCGACAGGCAATGGAACACACTCCTGAGATGGGACGATTTGTTGAGCTGAATTAAATCCATATTTTTTGATACAATCAAAACTCGAAATTACTGACTTACGATAATAACAGGTGTACACGCGGAACGATTCCTTGAAAGAAATTTCTCCAACATCTCTATGTATTTGATGGCAAACGTTGATTAAAGAATCCCAACCTATTTCCGACGCTTCATTTCTTCAAGAATCTTGGCTGAAGTCGCATTCTTGACGCCGCCATTTTGGATTTGCCATTATTTGCCAGGCGTCCTAGGCGAATTTTCCCGACAAGCTTGACAGGTGACGTCACATCCGAAATCGCCGAGGACGACTGGGAACGAGGCTGGTGCTGACCTTGTCGGTATGTTCAGGGCGGAAAAACGTAATGAGCATGCGTGAACCTTTTTGCCCAGATCCCCTGGCCGGGTTTGAAAAAATAGTGGGATTTCAAATATTTTCTTGCCTAAAAATAAAATGTTTCCACTCATAACCTGAGAAGAACAGGTAATTTGTCTTCAAAAGTCGCAAGCTGTGGTTATAACCTTGTCGTTACTTAATTTTCTCGAAGAATACCTCATAGTAAAACGGACTTTAACGACATTAATTTCCTTACGTTGTACTGGAAATGTGCATGCGTAGGTCCGATTTTTTTCAAGATGCATTCACAAAATGTGTTCATATAAGGAAGTTTCTGGATATATAAGGTCCGGAGCTCCACTGTGGACACAAAAACAACATATCTTTAGACAGTGATTTGCCCAAAAAAATTAACGCTTGCCCACAATGTGTTTGAAGTCACTGAACTTTGTCGCACTCGAGCGGATATTTTAAAAACCTCGCTCGATCGGACACTCGTAGTTTCGCAGATCACTAAAATATAAACAAAATCCTCAATGTAGTAGTTATTACGTTGATATGTGACCAGAAAGAAGGTCAATCTTTATCTAGTAAAATCTTCCCCAAAATCGGTTTCAAAGCAACTATAGTTTTTTAAACTTGCTCGTTTCGCGCAGATATATAAATTTTGCTTTGTGTTGTCAAAATTAAGTTGAACACGCATAACATCTGTCAAAAACCTACAAGTAAGAAGGATTTCCTTCAAACAAAGTTAAAGTTACATTATTTCAAAAACTTGTTGCTGACAATGAAGAAATGAATTTTCTGTGCGAAAACAACCTACCTAAAGATATTAAAAGCAAAAGATTAGTTGCAACGTGGCAGCCAAGCCATGATTCACCATTTAGCTATTTTCAATACGCTTAACTGGTCCATACAAGGGTCTTCGTTTAAGCAAATTAAACTCAGCTGATCATTAGAAAATACAGAAGATTGCACATAAGGGTTTGTTTTGCTCGCCTCAGTCAAATCAAGCTGCAGCAATTGTTTACAGGAAAAGAGTCAATTCTTTTGAAGTCACTGCCGGCAGTTGTCGTTCTCTACTTCACAGCGAGTGAAAAGGACGATTTGCGTACAGAAAGTTATTCTTATAAAGAACAGAAACTTTCACAGTGCACTGGAAAACAAAACTATGTAATGAAAAATGAAAAAACTCTGACTATTATTACTTGAGCAACAGAAAAATGATCTTGAGTAAGCTTGCTGGCCTTCTATTTTCGAGAAAGTTTAATGAATAAGCGCACAAGCTTGTTCACTCTGATGAGTTATAACAGCAATATGGTCCTTTGACTGAAGACAAAGATAAAGCTGGTTCTGCAAAGGTAATAAATCTGGGCATGTGAAAAAAGTAACCGTAACTACTAATAACAGAATACAAGAGGGGTTTTAATTCAACCCGGCGAAATCAACTCATAAATTAATCGGATGCACAATCAGAAAAATACTCGCCTCTTAAGAAATGTTCAAAACCTTTTATTCCACCTCAGACGGACGGAATGATCCGTTTTTCCTTTAACATTGGTTGTTCTGAATCCAAAGTAATTTTCAAGCGACTTAAAAAAAGCAAACAGGTCAAATAAAAATGCTTTACAGGGAGCAAACGTTCGCACCTCGTGCATTTCACTCAGAACTCCAGCAACAAACAAACCCAGTCAACACACAGAAAAGCCCGTCATGAGCCTGCGATAAGGGATGCGCAGAAGCTTGCGCAGAACGTTCTTCCGCCCTGAAGTCGGTATGTTAGATATCGAACGCAGCTACTGAGTGCCAGTCCCTCCTGAGTGCTGAATTTTCAAGATGGCATCGCTTTGTTATTTTCTAGTTTCATCCTTTCGTTCAGCACTTTTTGCCCTTTCAAAATATAACCTAGGCAGTATTTCGAGCTTTTTGATATGTCCTCCAGCTGCTGAACACACTTTACAGCGAAATATGAAAGAAAATTCACGAAGAGAACTTAAAGGAAACACGAAGGGATCGGCCTGTTTGCAAGAAAAAGCTTGGAAACTATAACAAATGTGAGTTTTCTAATTTCTTCCTGTTTCAATGGCCCAAAATGATTATTAGTGTTTTGGTTACATGGATGATAGTAGACTGCAATGTGGCTGTCAGAGTTGTTCTGTCGTTTTAGTTGTGCGCTGTAGATCAATTCAAGAATGCCCGATTTTTTGCTCGTTTGCAGACACTGAGTTTAGGTCAGATAAAATAAGAAAATTTTAGTCTTGTCCGTGGCTACTTAACAAATCCTATGGATTTAGAAAGCAGCTCTGTGATGTGTTGTATCGCGTACAAAAAATGAACTTTGTTCGTTAAATTTTGAGGGTTCTGTGAGTTTCAGAAAATGGTGAAAATTTGCTTATAAAAATGGCGTCCGAGGGGGTCGAATAAAGTGATGCTCTTTTCTCTAATACAAGAGGAGTGAAGAACCTATTTTTGTCCATTACAAGCTATATTTGTCCATTACTCCACCAGACCTATCTATGATGTTAGTATGAACTTATTCTGTTGACCCCCTTCCGTTGACATTTTTAACATTTTGCCCGGTTTTCTCTGACAACCACTCTTAAGTTACACAGTGCATAGGAAATGTACCGAAGCTTATTAAATTTTTTCTCCAAAATGCTGCGCTTATTTGAGGGCGGCGCTTAAAACCATAGTAATACCTCTTAGTACCGTATTTACGCGAATAAGCGCTGCGGTGCTTATTAAATCGCCCCTCCCCCCCCTCCCCCTAACTGCGGCACTTATTTGAGTAATTACGGTAATTTGCAACTTAAGAGTTTATTACATTTAGGACAAAATGTTATTACATTTAGGACTTCATTACATGTAGGACAAAATGTTATTACATTTAGGACTTATTACATTTAGGGTCTTTTATTACATTTAGGCCTTCTACATCATCCTCCCAGAGGCGTCAATATTCATGCAATCATGTCATCATCCTAGGGCGCGAAATTTAATTAAAATCGCGGTATTAAACAAAATGTACGGCTCTGGTTTCGGCTAACATTTTTCAGTGCCATCTAAGAAGGCACTTATTAAAGTCTGCGTATTAAGTCGATCTCATTGCTAACACAGGCAGAAACGCATCAATATCTACTCCAAATTGATGGCCTGAGTTTGTTTTTCTACGGGTCGAAATGCTAAAAGTGTTGTATATTCATCCACATCCAATGAGCAGGTATATAAAGCTGGCAGTGAAGGTAATAATTAAAAGAATCCCTTTCACCACAGGACCGGTAGCTCCATTGCAAAAGTCAGAGGAGCAACACTCAATAACGTCACATGTGTAGTCAGGATTGCTGCAAAACCGAACGTCTGATGCTGAGCACGTCTTGGAGCATGCTCTAACGTATCCCTCCCCGCTGATGACACCTGCCTTGTGGAGGACGACTTTGACACACCGCTGGGCATGCAAACAGGTTGATTTTTGTCGATTGGCGTCACAGTCTTGGAAAGAGTGGGAACTTTCACATTCGTAACAGCCTCGGGAAATCACTACAGCAAAAATTAAGAGTTAGGTCAATTCAGCCGGAATAACTCTTTGCTACAGAGATCGATCATTAGTCTCCGCAAGTAATGTGTTTGCACATAGCTATAGATCTAAATAGTGTGCTGAGACACTGTGATGTTACAACATGACAGTAATTGAAAGAAAATAATTTTGCGCTTGTCATTATATTGAAAACGTGTTATAGTGTAGCAAACGGGATACAAACTTCTTAGGATGTCATAAGAATAACCATTGCGTATATAACCAGCTGTATAACAACAACATAGCCTGAGTATCAGGCCTTCCTAAGGGGCTAGGGAAAAAAAAAACCCGGGTTAGGGTTAGGGTTAGGCTAATATGTTGGAAATTAAGCCCCGTTGGTGGATTCCCTTTGGATTCCCTCGCAAAAAGGAATGGTGACGTGAACAATCACATTACTGAGCTCCATTTACAGACGAAACATCAAATTGACTGGGGCTCTGCGACGTGTATAACGTATTCTACAGACTACTATTGACGTCTTACTTTAGAAAGCTGGTTTACTAACTTAGAACAAATGCCACTGAATCGTAGCCAACGGTTACCAGCGCCGTACAAACGACTTATTGATCATGACGAGATCAAGCAAAACTAACTACGAGAGAACGACTGGAGAACTGACAATTTGACTAACAATAGACGACTGTATTTGACTGTTTAACTGTGACAATAGACGGATCGAAACGCACTAATTACTGATCACGAGTCTTCATAGCCAATAACATCACGGCTTATATGACCAATAACATTGCAACGTAATTGACCAATCAGATCAACAACCAGAGTATAATACCATCAACTGACGTGATACAACTCACTTGGACTATGAATATGAGTACTGCACAGGTTGTCGAAACTTCAGTCGTTGCGATCGCTAGTTTCGAGAAGAAGACATTCTAAAAAGGTGGGTAAACGGTTCACTTTTTATGTTTAGTGCAAGTCTCGAGAATTTATATAGCAGTTGAAGAAACACTATTGGGCTTTGTTCTGGCGAGTAAGCGTGTACCGAGGTGTGAGGAAGAAGCAGTTTCGTAAAGCGTATGAACCGTTTTTGTCCAAAAATTGTACAACTTGACTGTCCACACGCGTCAATGTAAACATCTTAGAAATTTTATGCTTTATAGTTTTTATCGCAAAACAGCAAGACACATTAGAAAATTAAAAAGCGGAGAAATTGCTTTGATTTAGTAATATAGCATAGTTTGCACCTAGTTCAGGGTTGCAGGAAAGTGGCAGTTAATTACCGTTTCAGTGCATTAATTTCCATTAATCAAAACAAACCGAAGTTTGTGCTTGGTCCAAGTCTCGTGCTTCCCGGCTGTCTCGGTATAAAAACATAAACTTACTATATCGAGGAAAAGAAATATTCTTTGACTTTTTTTGGCATACGGATTAACTTGTATCGAGCTCGCATAGAAGCGGCAAGTTTTTAAAGCACGCAGAGTTGTTAAATGCTAAAATTCGACATGATTTTGATCGATCAAAGAACATCTCACTGTTAAATTAAATCAAAGATTACATGTAAACTTACAGCTTTTTAAAAAATTGGCGATTGCTTACTATCGAATTTCGATCTTGCAAAACTCCATATTGATCGATCCAACATTTATATTAGAAATTCAAAATTATGTATGCTAGAAATCCTTCCGTCTTTGCTGTGTTCAGCTACTGTACATTCAAACTTACAATTAAAATGATCGACAAATCGATTTTAATATTCTGTATTTAAATTGGTCTCGGGATTATCCTCAACGAGGTACACCAGGGTATAGGTTTGGGTTTTCTGTGGTTTCTTCTTTGCTTTTTGTTGAATCAATACCAAGGCAATGAAATATTGACATCCTTTATTTATTTACTTTTTTTTTCAGAGAAGATGAACTTGATCCAAAATCAAACGATAAGTGCAGCAACACTTTTAGAAGTTTTCTGATGATGAATTAGCTAAACAAGGATGCCAATAATTTGTCTTTGTCAAGTACCTGTATCAGAGTGACAACAATATGAATAAAGATCTTACTCATGGGAAGATCTGGGTTTTTTACTCCTTTGTAACAACTTAGCATGTTCGGTAATCACTTCAGCAACCAAAACAAATTTAAAATCCTAGCATAATTATTCCAACCATTATGTTCTCTTCCTCTTCATATAGGGCGTTATTTCAAAGGTTTTTCCCTTAAAATATTAGTTTTCTACTTAAGATTGTGACTGAAGTTCATACTAATTTAAAGAAAAAGAAAACTAGCTGCAACACTACTTTGAAGCAAAACATTGTTATGCAGTCATGGTCAAGTACACCCCTTTGGAACGTTCGAGTCTTTCCAGTCTGATTTGCTAGCCGGTAGTATTTTTTTCCCATTTATTTATCATCAAAGTTCATGTGGGCTGTAGTGCATTGTTGCATAGTGCACATTTTCCTCCGGCGCTCGATCATTGTATGAACTAAAAGAAGGCCGGGTTCACGCACTCGTGCGTCGTGTTCGTTTCATGCGATTGCTCCTCTAAAGCGTGTGGAATTTCTGATAAAATATCGTTTCTGGTCTTGGAAGAATGATGTTCTCATTTCTTCCGCGGCCTGAATTCCTCTGTATAAACAAATCTTTAAATTCCGTGACGGTGTAACATTTAAAACACTTGAAGACAAACTCCGTTAATATGCTTTAACGAGCTTCGCCACTGTCAACATGAAAGCGAAACTGCTGGCGTATAATAAAATTAAACTTGATGCAAGGCACTACGGATAAAACAGAAAAAAGTAACAAAATATGAAGACTCCTACCCATTGGCAAGAAGATCAGGAACATGAAAAGAGCTACATGCTGCATATTCGTCGTGTTGGATGTCTTGTTCCGGGTGCTAATTAACTCGATCGATGCAGATATAGGAGTGCACTTGCTTGCTCTTTGAAGCACTAACCAAATGACAAAACTACAAATACTGAACACACCTTTAATGCTGAATTAACATTTGAATATAAATAAGTAATTGTTAATTTTATTAATCAAGACAATAGCGCTTTCCACTAATGACGTCACAAATTTCTGGTCCCTGCTGTGACTCAGACATTTTAAATAAAAACCTGACCAGTGTAAGAGTTTTGTATGGGAAAGTCACGTTCGGCAATAAATTTTCGTCGTCTTTGAAGATGTTTATCGTTAAAGGAAACAAAATCCATCTTGGTTTTAATAAATATCCTGAAAATAATCAACGCGTGCCAAGACAGCGTTAAACATGGAAAAAACTCTACAGGTGAGTGGTTTTATTTCCTATGCGGCGTCAAATGCTGTGGGTAAAATTATGTTAAAATATGTGGAGAGCAGGGCTTCATAGCTGTGCGTGAAAAACGGTGCATTTGGTTGAATTTATAGGCAAAGGTTGCTCAATTTTTTTTCGAGTGCTTATGTTACGCTACTTAGTACTATAGGATATAAAGTACTAAAGTATTCGTCCCGGATTCATATGGTCTACCTGGCCGCACAACAACAGAACAAACTTATACAATTTCCGGTTTGTGCTAATGTTGGTTAGCCTGTGAACAGGCCTTTGGTCGAGCGGGGAACTAGGGAGAGGGAAAAGCGCTATTTAAGTTTTCCCCAAAGAGACAGCCTGTTCACAGGCTAATGTTGGTGGACTTGGTGTGCTTTTTACCTTAGACATTCTGTCACAGGCTTGCGAGAGCACATCCAAACTCGATTTTCTCTTTAGCAATTTCGGTTTTGGAATATTACACAGCCAATACTGTGATGTCATGTTTCAGTGCATAGCGGTGCTTTCTGCCTAAGACGCAGAGCTAGGGATCGGATTTCAGTAGCCTTCTTTGATCGAGTCGCTTTATTTTCTGATTTTAACCATTTATTTGAGTTACTGGACCAGGTTTTGCTCCCAATAGCAGTAGGTGCCTTTTATATATTGGAATTATGCTCAAAAAACATTTTAAAAACGCTCACTGCGAATTTTATGAACAATTTTCATGTAGGAAACGTACGTTTCCCATACAAAGCCTTGGAGTAGAATGCAAAGTTTGTCTGAGTCACGCGGGGGATCTAAGGTGACAAAACCTATTTTTAGTAATAGTAGGAAGCGCTATTCTTGTCAAAATTGATCTTGGATGTCATTGGCTAATACGCGAGCCAACACCCACTGCCAACAGTTGTGACGCTTTCTTTGGCTCCTAATTTGCTGAAGTCCACCTATTTTACATGTCATTATGCATACAAGTTAATTTGGCTACAATGCATTCCTATACATAGTGTTTCTATGACAGGAGAAATTTTTCACTGATCTCAGTTTCTCTGATCAGATCTGATAAATCTGTCGCTCACTAAGACGTCAAAAAATGAAATTTACTGTACTGATGCCCTGATATCCATTTATTTTAATATGGAAACATTAGCAAACCTGACTGACTGGTGCTGGTTAACCTGGTATTGGAAACATTCCGCATTCTTTTGTTCAGTGACCATCTCGAGGAGGGCATAATGGTTTTGTAAATCCCGTTCCCCGCTGCAATTATCCAACAAAGCAGTAACAACCAAGGAACGTCAACAAAACGAGTTTCTTTAGGCAGGTTTTTACTAAAAAAGCTTGTAACTGGCAAATCGCAAGATGGCGCCTCATCGTGTCCACTTTCGGCCTGGGCAAAGTAAATCTGTTGACTAAATTGTAAGTAGTCAGTACGATGGAATCATGGAACAGCTACAGTCAATTAAGGCCAACTTGAATGGTTTAGACCACAGATGTAATGAATTACGCCTTGCTATTGATGAAATGCAGGCTTACAGCTATCAGTATAACATCACAATCTTTGGCTTACCTACTTTCCCGGAGAGAGAGAACTCAGAGTCGACGGCTAAATTATGTATACAGTTGTTTCACTCAATGGGAGTGAAGGATGTTTCTATGCAAGATATCGACATACCCCACCACGTTCCTGCTCGTACAGCTTCAAGTCGACCGAACCCTATAATTTGCAAGTATTTTAGGAGACAAGTCAAAGAAAGAGTGATGGCAGCACGGAAAGAGTTTCCAAAGTCACCCCGATCAGTTGGGTTACGGCGTTGAAGTGTCATTGTCACGGCTTGGTATTTACGATCACTTATCACTTAACCAAGCACTCTAACTTAACCGAGGCAAAAAATGTTCAACAAGCCAAGGGCTTTAAATTCTGCTGGGCAAAGCGGGCGTATGGAAAAGCTGGAATCCGGAACCGGAGCCGGAAACGGAACCGGAACCGGAACTTAAATTGAGACCGGGGTAAACTGGGAAGCACTGAAACCAGTTCCCGATTGTTCCCGATACCCGTGTGAAAATAAATTCAAGATGGCATCCTCTGTTATCATTGTTTTGAGAAATTTTCAGCACAGTGATCGTGATACCAAAGATATACTCACATTCGGAAAGTGACTTGCAAAAAAAAGGTAAGTGCATCCCACTGTTATTCCTAGCAGTCATAAACTGTGACTGCAGCTGTAGGTACAACTAATCAGAAGCCGATTGCCTGCGAAAAACAGCCATTATTAGTATGTGATGTTTAAGACCGTTGTGTTATTCATTTCCTTCTCTTGAGCCTAAATTACTCATTTCTTTCGTTCATTTGACATCCTTTATGATAGAATCGCAGCGAAAGTCAGCAATTATTTACTGGCGAGCAGTCATTTCCCGTATAGCTGTTTATTATTCGTTCTAAATGGTAGTAACTGTGGGACCTAATAGTCTAATTTAAATACTTAGTAATGACGACGGGATTACGGGAGCAAAATTTAAAAAGGGGGATTAGACAGGAAATAAGTACCACTAGATTGATTTTACCCACTAGCAAAGGCCCTGCAGTGTAGCTTTAAAATTGTCCTGATAATTGAACAACTGGTTACTCTTAAAATTAAACCTTATTTCTATCACTCTTCAGCAATTGATCACTATTTTGGAGAGGGTTGAGCCTAAAGCTTTATTGCTTGATGGCACAAATGAGACTGCGCCACTCGCAAAACACTAACACAAATTACTTAAACAAAAACAACTTTAATAATCATGATAACTGTACCTTCAATTGTTAATAAAGCAGCAACAATGAAAATTTGGAAAATTGAACACAATGAAAAGGTCTAAAGACCTCCAAGTACCGCTGGACGGATGTGTTACCCACTTTCAAAGCCCCGGTCAACCTTTAAAATTATCCTGATAATTGAAGAAGTGATTAATGCCCTGCTGTAATTCATATTACTCTTCTGCAGTCAATCACTGTTCTGGCAAGGTTTTAGCCTTGAGCTTAATTGTTTGGTAGCACAAATGAGATTGTTCTGTTTACGAAACACTAAGACTTTCTAGCTGCCAGACATTTCCTTGTACATCAGTTAGGAGAAGTTGAGGTTATATCAAGATAACACCCCATGGCTGATAAGTTTGTCTATTCTCATTTCCTGTCTGCTGGACTGTGTATTAATGTTATGAGGAGAAGTTACATGCTATCACCTGTGGAAGTTTAAGGGATAAATGAACAACAATTTTAATAATCATGATACCTGCAATCGTCAATAAAACAGGGATAATGAAAATGTTTAAAATAAAACACAGTCAAAATGTCTGAAGACTTCTCCTGATATGAAAAATGGACTATCTGAGTCAAATTAATTTTTCAACTGCATACTAACAATCTACGTTTAACTGACTGAATAGGCATAGTGATTCGATGCCTCTGGAGATCAAAAGAAGACGTCTGTGGTTAAACGACTAAGATTGTTTGTTGTTACTTTACAAATTTACTATGACAATCATCGATTCTATTCTTCGGATGGATTAGTTAAGGTGTCTGGGAACTGCCCACCTACCCCTCCCCTAACCCAACATTTTGCCTGAAGTCAGAAGTCAGTGTTAACGTTGGGTTAGGGGAGGGGTAGGTGGGCAGTTTCCCAGAAACCTTAACTGATCCGTACAAATTTCAACATGGTTCTTATTTAAACTTGAAATGCATGCTGAGACCTCATAACCTGTGTGAAAATTAACCATGCACAATATTATCGACCAGTACTTCTCTAACCACTAACACGTACAAAACAAAAGAAGGGAGAGATCATTTAGCGGGCTTATTGTTAGTGTATTCATCATAACACTGATGAAATTAATCACATTGTTATGAAGCCGAATTCTTTGCGCAGTTGATGAATGTGAACAGCTTCTAGTCCAGCAAGCTTAACACATAGATCTTCTCTGGCAAAGTGTTTGTTTTTCTTTAACACACATGTTTTCTTTAAATGGTAATAGACATTCTGAGACTGCACCGAGAAGGTGAGAGCGCCCACTCTGGTTTTGTACATTCTCAGCTCCTTGCGGCACAAGATATCATCAAAGGGTGCAGGGGGCAGCACATCACTTGGCTGACCAGTTGGCTTAGGCCTGAGTGGATAGTCACATCCGTAGCACATGCACGCTTTCGTGTCTTTTATCCAAGTGCATGTGTACAGACGCTCAGATGACTTAGGCTCGTAGGACCCACTCGTATCTGTAGGCATAGATGACTGCAAGTCGCTGGCTGTTTCCCTTGGCTGGAGCTCACTTGTGTCCCTGGCGCCCGAGGAATGCTCTTCAGTGACGGTTATTCTTGGTCGGAATCCAGTTGTGTCCCTGGCAGAAGACAGGCTTCGTCGTCCACCACGTCTTCCACTCTGCCCCGGTTTCTTGCCAGAAGAAGAAGGCATTCCTTCTGTTGCTGCCTCTAGTATTAAAGAAATGGAGGAAATGGTAGCGGAGGTGCTAACTCCAAACGCTTTCGACAACGGAATCTTCTGGAATTCTTTCAACTTTCTCTCCTTTTGTTCTTTTGACATTCCTAGCCACTTTTCTGCTGGTATTATCAGTCGTCGACATTCAGGACGAATCCTATAAGGACCCTCGTTTATTAGTGCCCGGTTGATGTTTCTTTCTTGTTCCTCTAACATTTCCTTGAGTTGGTGTACGCATTCAGGCCAACCGTCGTTGTTATAAAAGAAACTGTCGTCAAACCCGGTCTTCTTTCTTACAGTGGCGATCATCATGCTTTTCCTGTCCTCTGCGACGTAGTTTAGAAAGTAACTCTAAAATTCGGTACTTTCCTCACTGGTTAACTGCCTAGCCTCCAATTCGCGTTTTGTCCATACGGGATATAACGATTCAAGGACAGCATCAAACTCATCGCGACTGACAGCATCAACAAGGCCAAGTTCTTTTTTTGCCTCCGAACCAAATATATCTTCCAAAAAAAGTTTCTCGTAGAACTAGCCGATTCCTAGGTCTTCGTCATAGCTTCGTCATCTTACGTCGGATATCCTGCCCCAGGTGACCTTTGCAGCAGAGCTGTTTAGCGATCCGGAAACACGATGAAAATCCTTTCCTCAGTGCAACGTCCCTGTCGGAGCCAATCGCCAGAATGTTGCTTAGCTCATCATCGAGGGAGACAATCAACGAACCGAAAATCTTGTAACTTTCTGCCTTTGTTTGCATGTGGATCATAGTCGGCCCCAATAATGTAGGTTCCTTTCCGTAGTGCCTGTCAACCAGGATTTTGTGCTTGTCGGTGGTAGGGGTAACAAAGAAGTTACTAATATTGAATGTTGTGTCTATACACAGCAATGACGCTGGAAGGAACTGTGTTGTACAAAATCGTACTAAATCGTTGAGCTGTCCGTCACTTGCTACAGTACAGGACGGCTCTGGGGTGACCTGGACACGTCTTATAAAAGGCTTCAATTGGCTTGCTTCCGGCCTGGACATCTTGATTAACTCGGACATTTCATCTTTGACTTTTTTCGGCTTCGCGTTTCGTTTAACATCACTGACCTGTTGTCTGTTCCTTGGCAAAACCTTGTGTGATTGGAATCCAAGCAAACCTCCTGCGTCCTCAAAAAACTTCGTCGTATACTTGAGAAGGCCCCTTTCGTTCTTTTGCTTTCTCTTTGATGCTCTGCAATGTACTTGGACGACTCCGATAGTGCGAACTGTTACTCTTCTTTACATTTCCACGAGCAGCTGTGGTGACAGAGGGCAAAGAAGCACATGTGGAAGCCGCACCCCTTGTAGTCATACCCCTCATCATCGGCTCTTAAAATCTTTGTGGCGCTGATGAGTCCAGTACGTTTTCTTTAGCAGCACAACATTTTCATCCTCCACCCTGGACAGTTTCTTCTTCGGCAGGAAACGAGCTGCAGATGCTGTAACATGGAAATATCCGACTGTTACCTTCCCCACGTTGTGAAAAGCGCCCAGATCGTCTGCTTTCCAGTCATTAGGATTTCTTAGGGCCTTCGTATCTATATGAAAAGTGGCATTCTCCTCGCACTTTACGGGTGCTTTCTGGCAGATGTAATCTTCTGGTGGATTCCTAAGAAGATTTGCTATCTCTTCCAAGCCTGATTCAAAGTCTACCTTAATGATGGGCAGTTGAAAATCATTCTTGAATAGCTGTGGAAGTTCTTCTGTGTCACTTTCGGCGAAAGAGGAACAACCCTAGGATAAAATACCACTGTCAATTTTATTTCGCTGAATGTTTTTGCTCCTTTTCTATTTCCTGTGACACCCCGCGAGAATCTACAGTATGTCCACGGAATTACCAACAACAATGTCTGGTTAATGGAGGATTCATAAAATACAGCTTTATTTAACTTTGTGATGATGACACGGCTAAGTAACGTTACTTATTATGTGGAAATGCAATATTTGTCGTTGATACGATTATAACAAGAACTTGGCTTATAAATATATTTCCCACGACGAGATTTCAATTCAACTTTTTTTAATTCCTCCGCAACACAATTTTCCTTCTGTGCAACTAGCTCATTACCTTCTCTTGTCGTCACCTCGCTGCCATCAAAACACTCTAACACAAAACTTGCTGATAGTGCAAAATGTCGACGTACAGCATCGTACATGTACCGTGTCACAATATACACAATTAGATGAAAAAACACAACACGCAATACAAAAACAAGCGCATTAACCGTCACCCTGCTAAACAAAATTGGAATAATAAAAATTGTTACAGTTATCACAGTAGTTCCAAAAGAAGCCTGAGTCCCTTTTGGTTTCAATTGTTGACAATCGTCTCTTCCTTCATCGGAACAGATTTTTATCACAGGCAACTCTTTGTGTTCCGCAATGCAAAAATCAAAATCACTATTGTCACACTGATAACCAGCTACACAACTCTTGCGACTCTCAAACTTGTTAAACATTCTCTGTTCAAACTCTTATCCATTTTACACGTACATTCCTGATATTCCGATTTCTCATTGCGTCTATGGGGTCCATGAGTCTTTGATGTCATTGAATGTCTTGATAATTTCCTTTGTTTTCCTTTGAGTTCGCGGACCAGCCCATTCCGAAAACACTCAGTGTTATTTTTTAGTGTGGGCCTACCGCGAACAGTGTGTGCATTTGTAAGTTTAACCCGGGATAACATAACTGAACAATGTATTAACACGTTCCTCGAAACGCCGCTGCCAAATGTTATCCAAACTGTTTCTTACTGCTGCTTCGAAAAATTTCGGATCGAACGATATCCAAATCGTCCCTCATTGGATTATCCACTCGACCTAACAAAATCGACCAATCACAAATAAGGAAAAGAAAATGGACATAAAATAAGGAAAACAGCAAATTAAGATGACTTCTTAGGAAACCTGCAATTAAAACTGTCTTTCGATGATTGGTGCATTTCGATCCTCGTCAAAAAAAGGTCAGACGCCAATCATCTTAGAGGGCCTCTTAGGAAACGAAAGTTTACTTCAACAGGTTCAAAAGGTCATTGTTTGTGATTGGTGGATTTCGATCCGTTTTGTGAGTTTCTGTGTTTAAAGGTTCGTTGCTTGTGATCTTATTGTGACCAAAACCCGACGTTAATATTCCAAATATCTTTGATAGATTTCACCCCTGGACTTCAGACTTCCAAATTTCGATGAGGTAAAAATACTGAAGATTCAGATTAACTTTTGAGATCGTAAAAGTGCGATAAAGTGCCGTGCTAGCAGAGCTTTCTTTCTCACATGCCTCTTACCTTGTACAAGACGTTCGCATGGCAGACATTCGCCTCGCTTCGCTTGTTTACTTATTGCCTTGTTCACGTTAGCACGTATTGCGTGCCTATTGTATATTCGCGTCAAAACAAGCCGCTTTCACTACTCTATTTGGGCCACGCCCAAATAATAATAATAATAGTAGCAGTAGTAAAGTCTTTATTTTGTAGATAAAATACATATCTGAAGTTACAAATTGTGTAATAGAACAGCAAAAAGTTAACAACTAAATTTACAGAGCTCATATTTAAAAACTAGATTTGGCAGCCAATAAAGACATGAATGGGTTAGTGACGTCACACGTCACGCAAGGGTAATACCGTGGAATACCGTGGTGCTTTGTTCAAGTAGCATGTCCTTCAAGTTTCTTATCGAGGCGTGCAACACTTTGATCCTGGTGCGGCCCTTGAATGACATGTGACACTAATCCAGGTACCTTGCTCTTTTGAATCCTTTGTCCGAATGTACCGACCACACCCTTCTTTGGTGCCTTTACATCTACAGCACTTTTTAGAACCGTTGTCCCACTGCCTGGATCCCACCCTTTTTGTTCCACAATTGCCTATGGCAATCTTTTGAAACCTTGTCCAAATATGCTGGCCACACCCTTTTTTGGCCTCCCTGACCCCTGTGGAAAAGTTCTGGATCCCTTCTCTAAATATCTTGACAACATCATCCTTTTCGCTCCCTCCACCTGACGAGTCTAACGCACACTCTTTTCAATCCATCCCCATGTAAACACCCCAACCCCATCCCCACCCTAATGCACTTATTCAGATCTATTCCAATTCAAAGGCCCCATCCGCACCCCGCGGCACTCTTTTTCAAATCGGTCCCTGCTTAAATACCCCATCCGCACCCTGCGGCACTCTTTTTCAAATCGATTCCTGCTTAAATACCCCATCCGCACCCTGCGGCACTCTTTTTCAAATGCGACCCTGTTCAAATGCCCCAGTCGGCACTGTGCGGCTCTCTTTCAAATCCATCCCTGCTCAAATACTCATCCTTGCCTGTGGCACTCTTTCCAAAATAAGATAAATGACGCTTATCATTTTAAAAGTAAAAAAGAAAACAAAATATTAGAAATGGTAACTCACTCTTAACTCAAACTCAACTGAAACTCGCAAATCGATCGTTATCATATTTCATTCAAATGAATTCAACACAAACAACTTAAACGTGATACGTTTGTAAGATAACTTTAGCTTAGCTTTATAATTTTTCTTTTTTGTACTTCAATAAAGACACTTTAGTTCAAGAACGACAACAAAGTTCAATAACAACTACACGAGTTCAGAAAATGACATAAGCATTACTAAAACCCAGTGAAAATTCAGTTTTAAACACTGCGCAGTTAAACAAAGACATAAAAGTTCAAGAACGACAATATAGTTCAATAACTACTACATGAGTTCAGAAACTGATACAAGCAACAATGTTTGTTTATTTAGTTAATGTTATGGAGGGGGTCCATCGGGACTGGGAATGTGGGGCGCCGGCCCCTTTTAAAGGATATTTTTTATTTTTTTACATATTCGGACTGTACGTTATTGACAGATATGTCAAGTGACATTGTTCATCCTTTGAAATCTTTTAGGCTTGCTTAGCATTGTCTCATCCTCCAGCTTGCTTAGTTTCATTCTCCACCCAACATAGCTTTGTGGCAAAATCCCAGAAGGCGTGTCTTGGCAAAGCCGCAGTTATCCCACGAACACAGGCAGCCCAATAATTTAGCCTCCTTGTTTTACTGTCTATACTGATAAATTATATTCCTCAACGCTCAGTCATTGCTATGGTTTATTGTAGATGGCTTTTTGCGGATAGATTAACAAATTCTCATTTAGTTATTGGTTATTGGTCCGAGAATAGGTCTACATTTGTATATAGGTTGATAGGTTCTCATTTAGTTACGGGTTTTCATTTAGTTATTGATTCCAGAAGAGAAATTTGTATTTAAATTATTTTGTTAATGCACCTGAGGTTTTAAAGTTGTAAAAATAAGGGGCTGTATATTCTTTTGCTAGTGGGGGAGGGGAGGGGGCGGGATTAGTTTGTGGTGTAGTTTAGGGAGTTGGTGTGGAAACATTTTATTATCAGATCTAAGAGATGTTGAATACGCGATATGGGATTATACTGATAATAGTATCTATATTTTTAGAGATGTTAACATGTAATTCGGGTTTATATTGTCTATGTTTATTTATTTTCTATACCTGGATTTTTGTATGTCTATAAATATCTTTTTTTAATAATTTATCTGATAGGTTTCAAAATAAAGTGCTTCCTTGAGCGAGAAGGTTCTGTAGATGGTGAGGACTGATACTAGTGCATGGTGGTGAAGAATGTTTGCTGTGTAGGGTGGAGGAGGTGCCTGTCAATTGGAAGCCTGTACAGAACCAGTATGGGTGATAAATTTCACAGAGATAGTGGTGTAATATAGGAAAGCGATGGATGGAGGCATAGGTGTGGATACGGTGGAAAAGGAAAAGATTCTACAGGATGCGAGAAATAAGTTTATTTGCTACATATACAGTACAGGTTCGCCTTTGGACACAACTATCAAGGACTTCGCATGCCATTTCCTTACCAACAACAATTTGTATTGGAAAACTTGATTTGCATAATAAATTTCAACAAAGGTCATGCTGCTGTTTGAATCTCTTTTTATATTTTTATATTTTTTGGTTTCTGCCAAAATTTGGTTGGCCAAGCGGCCTAGCTGCCCCGCCATTAGTTGTAGCTGGGCAGCCACCCGCTTGGCTTCTATGGTGGCATTCCTAATTTCTGTGGCTTTTTGCACCAATTTTTACTCCTTTTCCTTCAGTTCTTTTTCCTTCTTTTTTAATTCTTTCTTCCTTTCTTCCGTCTGTATTGCAGCCAGGCAACTGCGGACTTCTAGCTCCTCCTCTGGGGACAGCTGCAAAAATGATTAACCCACCTATATAGCTTTTCTATTATTTGTTAGCTTATCTTTTCCCGGACCGCACGATTATGTGATACGATGAGCTCATCCTTTTAAACAAAAAGCATCTTAGTTCAACAAAATGTTGAAAGCCTTGTCTCATCAGGAGCTCAGAAGGCAATCAAGGAAACAGGTTAGGGAAGGGAGGGAAGAGAATTTGCCGTAGGGGATAGGGGCGGGTTGCGGAGAAAACCTGTTTCCACACGTTTCGACGCCATTATGGTACCATTTGGCTGAGCCCTACGTGTCTTTTGTTACTTAAAGATGCTCCTTGCTATATCTAAAAATCTCATACCTGGATTTTGGGCTGTTTGGTCTTCGGGCAATTTGGAGTGTCCATGTTGGTGGTCTATAGCGGGAGAGGGTGAGTAAATTTTGGTATTTGTTTTTGTTAGTTCAATAACCACACAGCAGTTCAATAAATACATAACAGATCAATAACCACACCAGTAGTTCAATGACCACACATTAGTTCATTGAGCGTAAACTACATGTAGCTGCGGGAAAATAGCCACAAATACGTTAGTTATTTTTAATAAGAATGTGTAGGATTAAGTAAGTGGTAAATACTCATTTAGCTATGGTACGAGAACTAAATAGATAAATAGCTATGTTACACTGTTATTAAGTTCTAGTGAGCTCACTAATATAGACAGGAACATAGACTGACGTTAATTTAAAAAATTTTTAGTCCGCTCAGAAGGTCTGTCATTCTCGTCAGGGGCACAGTGAACAGACCTGGAAAGAGAGTCAGCGCCGAAAAGGGAAAACACCGACTCGGTCCGGAGAAAACTTCAACTAGAAACCCGACAAAGCGCGCGTTGATGAAGCAGAAAAAAATAAATAAACAGTTAACGGTGGATGAAACCTTGTTTTTTTACTCTCTTTCCGCACGTTTCAAACCGTGGTACCACAGCTGGCCCTACGTGCCTGAGTCGACTACCATCAATCTATGTTTAAAATTAGTCAGTTTTTACCGTACAAGTCCTGAACTTCCAACTTTCTTGGTTGTTTCAAACTTGAAAGGCCGCTGCTCGTTTCCTGACCATATTTAAAAATCTGCTGTCGATACGATAATGACTGTGCAAATATAAGAGATCATAACAATTGCAAACGATGCCTCAGAAAGGTACCAACAGTTTTCTTTCCAAAACGAATTAGAAATAAAGTTTCAAATGCGTCTAACTCACCGCAGCTTGAATAAAAACAACCAGTAGGATGACTGTACTATGTTTTCTTCACTCGATGGCTTACGTCATTTCACATCATGCGCAATTTCTTCAAATGTTAACCGGCAACCGCCGTGAACTTTCGCGCGTAAATTGAAGGAGTTACGTCACAGTAATCCTGGTGTGTAAGTGAGGCCTTTTTCTCACCAGTTCGGTTTTCATATTCTAATGTAGATATAGACTTAAATTACATAAATTATTATGTATTTAAAAATGTACATAAATAAATAAATAAATAAATGTGATGAAGGTGACATATAAACAAAAAAACAATTATTTCAATGACAATGATAATGAGATATGACGGGGTTTTACAACCATGATACCCGCCCATAAACATCCCTATCTGATTTTACAAGCAACCAAAAGGATGCCTGTCGCACAAGTGCAATGACCTTCTACAGTAAACAAAGCTGACAGATCTGGCGCACAGCGGGCAGTTTAAGGGAAAGACATGGTTGCCACATACCAGAATAGCCCAGTATATGGATTCAACACAGTTTTTGTTTTTGTTAGTTCAATAACCACACAGCAGTTCAATAAGTACATAACAGATCAATAACCACACCAGTAGTTCAATGACCACACATCAGTTCATTGAGCGTAAACTACATGTAGCTGCGGGAAAATAGCCACAAATACGTTATGGTTCTTTACCATATTGTCAGTGCTTTTTTTTCTCTTTATTGGGTAAGAAGGGGGTGCTAATTTGAATGGGGTGCTTATATTTAAAGTCTGTCGCTTATTCGAACTTTTGCGGTATTTTGCAACCTGAGCTGGACGGACGCTGGAAGGATCATGACAAAGAAAGTGATAGAGTGCTAGTTAAATTGTAGCGGCAAACAGCTAAACCAGACGTTGAAATAAAATTCACGAAACGTCGTGCTATCTTAAAATGTTTGCAGTTAATTGACGTTCTTTAATTTTACGGGTCTTGACTTCTCAGATCTAGTTTCACTATTTGTTAATGGGTCGGGCTAGGCACGAAGGTTCGGGTGGACATGTCACAGCGAAACAGCGTTTTTATTGGTCAATAAGATCAAAATGCTTGGAATGCTATTGAACGTTGTGTACTGTCAGCTCCACAAAAACATAGAACAAAGGAGAGGGTTTCATAACCATTCCACTAGTCGTGACAAGAGGGTGTAGATGTGATTAACAGTTGCAAATCTGCCAAACTTTTAACTGTGCATGTCAGCCTAAAAATGGCCGAAAATTAAAGTGATATCTGAAAAATGTTTAAGAAGTGTTAGCTGAGATTGATATAAATTCACCTCCTCCTCCTCCGCAAAAAGTTGGCTCGGCTACAAACCGTGTCACTTTGTTTCGATATTTGGATCACCCTCCCGGTCTGGCCGCCGTTTCCCGATATAAAACCTTTGTTCTTGACTAGCACAACAACAAAAACTCGATACCAATTAAGCACTCCCTAAACCATCAATTATTTTCGTCCAAAATCGTGTTGGAAGAGCATATTTTACGGTCTAGCCACCCCTCTCTCAACATTTTATTTACTGACTGGAATTTAGATGTTCGATCTAGATCAAACATTTTCAACCAACATTTTGCATCACAAACAAATGTTCGATCGTTTTAACACCCGACGTTGCGCATGACAGATACAATTTTGGACGAAAATGTTTCGTGGTTCAGCCGGGGCAAAAAAGAAGAAAGTAGGCAACAGGCCAGCGAAGATTAACGAGAAAGAGAGTGAATGATGAACTGTTAAGAGTTTGCGAGCTATTAGTTGGTCTCTCGTTTTTGTTGTCACAGTGGGGCGACAATCAGCGGCCTTGCTGTAAATAAGCCTTTATTAAAAATGTTGCCTGATGATGGTGAAAACAGCCAATTAACCAGCGCATGTGCTATAGTCTTTTTCGGCACCATAAGAGGTTGGTATCTCGGAGTAAGAGTTTACGTCCTCGGCAGGGAAAGCCCATAATTTCTGTGTTCTCAAACATTTAATGAAATTTCGACGTAGGAGAAAGCATACCACTTAATAACTTGCCCTCTACATGTTGTTTGAGAATTAAAGGACCATTTTGAGTCGACCGCTTACTGTAACGCGCACGGACGGTCATCTTTTTGATTGGTTTCAAATGTAAGTGCGATCTGAACTATAAAACCCTACACTCTCCCCTTATTTAGTACATATAAAACCAAGATGTCCGCCCTGGCAGCCAGGACTCGATCTCGACGGAAAAATGGGACGCCGATACTAAACTCCTTAAATCGATCAGATTTTTCAAGTCGTTGTCACTTATTGTTATATGGGAGTTTTACTGAGAAGACTACATAAGACTAAATAGAATAATTCGAGGGAGAAAAATGTAACTTTCTTTATTGTCTGTAGCTGGACAGATGCATTCGCCGATTTGATATTGTTTATTACTTCCTCCCTCAATCCTTAGCTCCGATCGTGCGCCTGACTTTTGGATTGTTATTATTCCATCTGATGCACAACTACATTTGTCCAGGATCACAGAAAGAGCAGTTTGAAGTGGTGACAACCTGCTCACAATAAAAAAAGAACTTTAATAAGTTGACTTTGTGTTTTGATCAGTTTTACAATTCTAATTTTGCTGTTAGCGATAAGACTATTCACCACTATCCTAACTATGTTATAGCCTACGAGGGGGGCAGGTGAAATATTTTATGCTCCCCGAAGCTCGCCATGTTAAGGTGGTTGCGCGAGGGGTCTGTTGACCCGGTGATGATCCTATTCAGCAGAGTCTGTTGCAAAAAAAAAAAAGACAGATAGAATCTGAAAAGGTGCAAAACAGCAAGAAACTGGCCTAAGACTTTCACAGTGTATTCGCATATGATAAGACATTTTTATTTATTTAGTTCACTAAGCGGAGTTGCATAAACATTCATCCGTCAACTTTGCGTTTGGGCTATAATTTCCTTCTGCACCTGCCAGCTGACTGGTTTAGACGTGCTGTTGTAGGAAGGTATTGGCAGGTAGCACTTTTGGGAAGTAGAAGTGAGATGTGTATGTCTTCGGCCTCAATATATAGTATATAGGAAGGATGTGAACTGAAAAACTCTGTTGAGATAATTTCTGTCAGTCGGTCAAATATTTTTAAACAGTAAACGCTTATCCAGTGCGAAACAATGACGAAAAACTTCTGGCTAGGATCCCCCACCGTTAAGAGAATAATGTTTTCGTCAAACACTATTAAAAGCAGTCTTACTAAGTATTCACTTAGTCCGAGAAAAAAAAAACGCTTTTGTTTTTATGAACGTTTACCTAATCTTGCATTCTATTTCGCTTTAACAATTATTTTCAATTTCTCAGAAAATCAAGTGATGCATGTGTTGTGTTGGAAATTGGCCGAAAAAAGAGATTTTCGTGAGTATGGTGTTATGTTGGGCGAGTGTGGTACTATGTTGTCTGAATTATGAGTCAAAATGACAATTATAAATTTTAATGGTGGCAATTATCGAAAAAAGGATAAAATAAGGTAACAGCTATAATTCTCCCGATCCCTAACTGACAATTAGGCCGACCCGTTATTCTCAAACTGATTCTAAATAAGATTTCTGGTGAAAATTTTGAAGTAAAAACTCCACCTAATGCAAACATCAATTAGTTTCCGCTCACCAGCGTCTTTTTACAAAGAATCATAACAAAGAAAACTTGCCTCCCGTTAAAACAGCGTCATTGTTAGAAAACACTTTTAATAGAGTAACTAATTAACACTTTTCTCTCCTTTGTATCTTTGAGATCATAATTGAAATGGTATTTTAAAAGTTAAACAATTAACAGAATCTTTTTTATCGTGAAAAAAATCTTGAGTCAAATAGAACTGAATACTCACTGAAGTACCAGCCTTGTCTATTGTTTTGACAATCTTATGACGCTAATTTGTAAATTTTGTAGCACAAATTCGTTTTTTCCCTTGGGTGGTATTCGCCCGCATGAAATATTTATTTGTTCAATTCTTCCCTATAATTTAAGGCTTCAATCAATAGGATAACCTATTAATTAGCACAGCGCGAATTCCTCTGAAAAGTTAGAAAACAGAGGCTATGCCACAGTCGGTTCTTGTCCTATACGGAGTAAACTCAGCGGCGATTTCTACATCGGAAGAAAACAGGGGAGTGTGAAGGCCTCTATAAAACACAAAATGGCATCCAAGACTGCCGTCTTCTTTCTTTTGCTGGCATTTTGGGGAATTTTGGACATCAAAGCCGCGTCTGTTACCAGTTATAAGAAAGATATGTGGGTTGATCGTCTTGCAGGTTTAGTGTCTTCCTTTATTTTTCAAATTCTGTCACTTTACTATCATGGATGGTGCACACGAATTTCCCTCACTTTAAAATCCAGTTTTCACCTCTTACTATAACAAATGATTCGTATAGACAAATCCGCCATCCATATTCTAAAAATTATTTCATTTTTCAACCGCCCAGACCGACAACTACAAAAGAATCGTTCATATTTTCATCAGTTTCTGTAAGAAAAGGCACGGCACAACCTAGAATAAAATACATGTACTTCACAAATGTTAATAATATGCCAAACGCGGTCAAACCATCCTTTCTAACGTACAAGTTTAATATTCACTTTCCCAGCTGATTCCAATTCAGAAAATTCCTTACATATAAATCGTAACATAAAGAGATTCAAAAGTTGTTTAAGCTTATTTCATGATATCACCCGGAGAATGAACGGCATTTTTGTCCCTGATTACTCGACACTAACACAAGAAGGTGCCGAAAATATTCCATTCCACAGATACAGTAAAAATATATTAAACATTCCCCGCTGAAGATAGGCGTTGGAACTTAATTTTTAATTACAGATGGATCCCAGATGACAATGGTTAAAGTCATTCCTGTTGTTACTTTTCACGTGACTCTTTCATCAAAATTCACTTTCGGATGAAAAATATTCAAACTGTACTATTTTTTTTAAAGTTATGCAACATATGAGGAAAAATAAGACGCGTTTCTCATTAGACGCGTCCTAAATAAGACGCAAACTATGCAAACTATGCCGTGTCTTAGCAAAGACGCGTCTTATCGAAGAACAGGTGTTAGGGGCTGTTCTTAGGTAAGACGCGTCTTAGCTAAATTTGAAACGAAATTTGCCGTTTTGTATACGGGATAGTTTGAGTCTTATGTAGGACGCGTCATTTGTAAGACGCGTCTTATTTTTCCTCGTTTAAACGGCCCCAATGGATCCACATGAAAAATCCCACGAATGTTTGAACGGAACAGTGGGCGAGAATCAAACTTTTGTGCTTGCTTTGTTTCCTTTGATATTTGTTTTGTCGCTTGTTGTTTTGTCTATTTTAAGGTTTTCTGTTTTTGCTCTTGGCTGTTTCAATCGACACAAAAGGATTATTAATCTAGAGAAACTATGGTCATCACTGCCAAATAGAATTGAAGGAATCGAGTCTTAAAAAATCTAAACATCGGCTTTTGAGCTCATATATCATTCATATCTCTCCCGGCCTGGGCTTACAAAAAGTTGCAGAGCCCAAATTGAAAATTGGCTGCCGTGAAAGCAATCAACGCGTAGGCAAGAATTTAAATTGATCAAGAAAAATTGGACTAAGTGACCCATTGGCTGTTGTTCACAGCTAATCTGCAATCAAAGAGTCCGAACCTAGTCCGTTACAAATCAAAACCAAACGTCTAACGTGTCTACAAAGTAAATAATGAATCGTGTGTTCTATGAGATTGTGAAATTTTATTGGGATGATAATTGGCAATTAGACAGTAACTACTGTAGCTTCAGATTTAGTTTTTGATTTAAAAAATTGGTGTCAACCACGGAAACCAACTTTGGCCTATTTTCACACTAGACCGGATAACCTGCGATCAGGCGTTCTTTTTTCGGGATAGCGCAAACAAAAAGGGAAGAAGGACCACCTGATAGCTCCTTGTGCCGACACGATAGGCTGTCTTGTATACTATGAACATCATCCGATATGTGACTCTTCACTTTAGAGATCGGCGCGATGCAGCTTCGCTCAGTTACAGAAATCGCGCCGAAATCACTGTTCTTATGATGAATCCAGTATGGCTTTCGTGCCTGCACACAAGCCACCTGGTACTTACCTGTGAACATAGCCTTGGACAATTCACTTACCTTCTTCAGGCAGACAATTGCTTGATAAGTCAGAACAAAATTGTCATGACCATTTCGCTTTTCAAAACAATAATTCCTTAGGAAAAGCCGCAGTCTTTAACGGAGGATCGTCTTGCTCCGTCAATTCAGAAAATCATCCTCTTGAAGCCAATCTTTCCGTCTCTATTGTTTTGTTTTGTTTTGTTTTTTTCAGACTCAGACGGGAGTAAGCGAACCGCAAATGAGGACAGGGAAGAATCAGATTATAAGGCTGAAGGTATCTTCGCTTTTAGAGACATATAGATACTCTAATCGTTGAGTGGTGCTTAACAACAATTAAAAGCTTTTCAATATTTCAGCAAGAAGGTGTCAGCAGTGAAGTATGTAAGTCAAACATTCCCTCTATCACAGCATTACTCGAAAAGCTTGCACCTATTTTTCTCTTCCTATATGCTGTTGCTATTATAAACAAAGAAAGAGAAGAAAAATCCATATTGCTTTGTTATTCATTCGTAAATAAGAAGCCTAACTCGCACAAGTGATTTTCCGCCAGCTCGCCAAACTTTTCCCGTAACTCCCTGGATGAGCCTTGAGGCTGCTCGCCGGCTAGAAATGAGCACCGCCCCAGAATAAGAATTGCTCCTACAACTTGAAAAATAAAAGCACCGCGGCGCTCTTTAACGGTACCAGAGCAAAAACTATTTAGTGCTTTTTACGGTCGGGTTATAAACTCCCACGGATATAAGCAAGCCCCTCCGTTAATAAGCCTCCCTAAAATCTCTGACGAAAGCCCAGGGATTTATAAGCAACAGTTCACGGTATAAGATTTTATGCGCTTATAGTTGCGTCGGTGTTCGTTATCATTTGACAAGACTCTTGGGGTCGGTTATTTAAACGAAGTCTAACTTAGATCGGGTTTTAGGAAATCTTTGGACCTCAAGATCTCTTCCTTAGTGGGTTATTTTAAGGAAACAAATGCTTTTCCAGTTTACACTACATGCTTTGATGAAACTGTTCACGCTAAATAGTGTTTACATAAAAGTGTTTGGCAAACTGAAAATCGATTGGGACGTGTTAAACACTCGCTAAACTGCTTTTGAGTAACTAGCCCTAGATCTTTTACGTGCTTTTGGAATTAGATCGTTTGTGAGAACCAAGGGCTTGACGGAGCTGACATTTCTTTTCTTACGAAAGAAAATGTCATGTTAGCCGGGTTTCAATAAAACAATTCTGACAATTGTGTTTATTTAAATGTCCAGCAGGTGATGTTGCTTTCGATGTCAAAGGGGTATCTGATTACTATAACAATGCTCTAGAGAACAGGGAAGGTAAATGAACTTTCTTATGCATTTGTTCACTATATATCTCATTGAAACTAAATTTTAAAAACTCGTGACGATCTTCAATACGCTATAATAAGCTCATAATTACTTTATTTGTAATCACTGACCTGATCTAGAGAAGTGTGCTGTACGACGACTATCGTTATTTATTTTCTTTTTTATCACAATTGTGTTGGCATTGTTCTTGTCGTAAGGATTTTATAAAGTTTTATTTGTTCTTCAAGTGTCGTTATTTCTTGTCACCATCTAACATGCGATAAAACTCCATTTGGGGGATACCACGAGAAGTCATACGCAAGCGGAAACTGGGGCGAAGGAACTCGAAACGGAGAGCTTGTTGAAGCTACTCATTACCTGTATAAGTCAATGTCAACCAATACGATAAAAGAACACATTGCTCCCCCCAAAAAAGTGCAGATGGCCGGTCTGTGCTGTAACCCTTTTTCCTTATTTTAGCCTGTTTCAGGCATTCAAGTAGTGGGGACGGCTCAAAGCAGTGAGCAAAATTAAACATCCTCTCTTCCTCTATACATGTATTTTTTCCCCGCTCGGTGACTTCGCGTCGCACTGACTATCTGAACTCCTTAAACAGGCTATTCCAATTTTGATGTTTCTTCAAAATAGCATCAACATCAGCGGTATTTGAAAAAGCTGAGTTGTTATGTTAATGCAGGATGATTAATTGTTTTTCCGCTTGTTTGTTTGATATTTTCAGTGAAATGCTTGGACCGCTTTCCTCAATTATGTAAAAGTCTGAGGTCCAAGTGTCTGGGTCTAAAATCAAAGTTGCTACGTTACGAAAAGAAATTCTGCGATGGAAAATGCTCCCGTAAATGTAACTGAAGTAAGAGGTGAGTGACAGAAATTCAACGCTTGTATTATAGTCTGTATGTTTTCGACCCCTTTTTGAGAGAGAGAATCTCATTTAAAAAAAAAATTGAAAATTATTCTTTTAAATGGTCTTGTTTTCTGACTGGCAATTTCCAAACGGAAATTGACTTTCCAGAGACATGTTCACTGAGCCTTCAAAGTCCATCCAGTCCTGGCCAAAAATTGTTAAACTACATCAAAGCGTTCGCGGCAGAAGTGTATAGGAAAAGGGAAAGATTAAAATAGTAGTTTGACCTCCCATGGGTGTGGCGCCCTGGAGTGGCGTCATTTCGTCAAGAAATTGGCGAGTCGCTGCTTTGATAGACACGTTAATATAAAGCAGTCATGATAGGGGCTCGACCAGCTTCATCTGTTGTGATGGTCCCTACAAAAGCTTGTCAAGCAACCGTTTTTGTTTCGAAGCAGACTGAACTACAAATACGGCAAAGGTATTCACAGCTGCTAGCGAGGGCGTTAATCGTGTACACTTTGATAAGCTCGATTATATTGTACCTATATGCACACGAGTGCATGTTTGACAACATCGCGGCTCTTACACTATTTAGACCATAGACTTTTGACAACTTATGAAGACGGCCTTTACTAGGTGTGAAGATATATCAAAAGGGAGCTTTAGCACTGAACGACGACGGCGAAGGCGACAAGAACGTCAAAATGTTAAGCAAAACAACAACTTTGCACGTGCATCATACTTTTTTGTACATTTCCTTGCCGTCACTGCACGACTACGACGTGAAATGCCTAATTTCACGTTTTATGGAGGATGTTAACAAGCGATGACGAATTTTTCTATCTCTTTCTAAACGTAAGTGTGGTCCACAAAAAATCAACTCCAGGGTCCGAAATTCGCCCACTTTATTTTGACATTTTCAGCGAATTGGAATAAACGCGACAGTGTTTGAAAAAACGCGAATTCATTTTGAAAGTGACGTTCCCGCTGCAGTTGCCGTCAACGATGCCAAAGCTCCCTAAAAGCTGGGTAAATACGGTCTTACTGAGCTTATTTGTAGTGGGATCGTCAAAGAATCAACGCGTGTAAATATCGACCTGGAAAATAACTAAACTTTGATGGCTACCAATCTGCTAGCCTTGCTTTAAGAGTATAGTGACTCATAAATAGATATCATTAAATCGTTGATAAATGTTGTCTGTTGTTTCTTTATTCTCTTGTGTTTGTTGCAGACCTTACTCCAGGAACTGTTCTGAAAGGATCTTCTCGATAAAATTCCTCAAAGGACTTTTAGACGACGACTTATTTTGGCTGAGGGTTTTTCAGAGAGAGAAATGTTTCCAGGGAATTTTTTTGCTCAATTTTGTTTAGGACTTGGTCTTGCCTTTACATTAAAATGGGTGGAAAACTAAGTGGCATATTATTTGTATTAAATGTTATCGTTAAAGAGAAAAATTAAACGAAAAAAAAAAACAACAGACTTGAAGACAATTTTTTTTCTCACATGGGGCACGAAATTGTGACTCATCCTTTAGGATGGGGATAATTCCTTGAGGACTCTTGGGTAATCTTACTCTATTAAACAGTCCCGTCAGTCATGGGAATAAACTGAAAGAAACTGAGACCAGGATCAGCAGATACATACCGGAAACTTTACAAACAATCTCAAAGCCTTCATTTTAGCCTACATCTGAGTCTTTCTCTGCAAGAAGATCGATTTTGAAATTAAATGTGAGGAATGAAATCTTGAGAACTGGATAAGCAAGTTCTCAAGACAAGCATATACAGGACATGTAACAATGTTCGTTTCGAAAACACCTACTCAGCATAATAGAACCTTCCAGGGTTTTCTCAACTTTTGTCATAGACCAGTTAGGGAAAATCCGTTGACGTCACTCGAAAGAGCACCCTGTAATTAGCAAAACTGCAAAGACTCCGGGTTTAAAGTGATACGTCTTAAGCGAGCCAAGATATGGCTCGTCAAAGTTGTGACAATTTACAGACGTTTGTATGGTGGCACCGGAGGCCTCATGGGCTATTGCCAGACTCGAGGAATAATTGTTAAATACACGTGCATGTACACGAATTGTTTGCTAATGATTATTAAGTCAACACATTACTTTAAAGTGAAAGTAAAGTGAAGGTTTTATTCTCTGTTCCTTTTATCATTAAAACCAATACTAAACTGTTAAAACTGCTCACAGCTGTAGTCGAATTATGACTATAAAATTCATATAAGTTCTGTAATGCTATAAGATTGTTGTAATACAGTAAATATAAAATTAATCTTTGTAGTAATTTACCTCTAAAATATATGCACTACCGGAATTTGATTAAGAAATATACTTGTAACTGAATACTAAATACCAACTATAAAATTTCTGCCTTTTGTACGAGATATACACAAATTTTTAAAAAAGAAAAATACGTATACTTGAACAAAAATATATCGTACAAAAAAAATTATAACAAAAACTAAAACATTCATCTCACGACAACAAAAGCCAGGGGCACCCAACGAGAATGTAGTTCAAAACCACTTGAATATAGCATTGTTAAACGTATTTTAGTATTAAAACAGTAGGTATAGGCATATTTTTATCCCCTAAAAATTTTTCATCTGTTCGGATTTTCTAGCTGAAAGCCTAGTGATTCGAAAATTATAGGGATCAAAACTTACCTTTTCGAAAATTTCAGCCAGAAAAAAGGCTCCCGAAAATTGTAGGTGACCTTTTTGAGGTAAAAATCCGTTAAAAATGGGCAATTATACCATTTTTTAGATGTTCGAAAATCCTAGGAGAGGCAGACAAGCAAGAAATTTTGGAAAAAATGTTCCGAAAATTCTAGATCTCAAATCGTCTTCCGAACAGATATTTTCCGAAAATTGTCGTTGGGTGCCCCTGAAAGGCTTTATTTTGGCATTAGCAATAATTAGTCAAGAGATTTTTTGTAGACTTTACACTGCTTACGCTAAATTAGAGAGACCTCATATTCTCACTACTCACTAAACTAGGACTACAATATCTCGGCGATTATGTAGCTGTCCTAAGATACGTTTGCACCCAAATAAGGAATTAGGAACAGGTAGTTAGACAATGAAGAGGAGCTTACAGCTTATTGGCGGACGTTGGCACGACGTCATCAGGCTCAATGCCAATCGTGACCACTGGAATGCTTCACTGCTGTCTCTTGCGTTGCAAGACGTGAGAGGTTCGGAGCTAGCATGCAGGCTATCAAGAGGAGAGTCAGAAAATGGGCTATAGCTTCCTCAACATTCAGGACCTCACTGATAGCCGCCCTTTAATAAAGGCTGTAGAATGTTTTCCTCAGTTTAAACTTGTTTACGTTAATCTCTGCAATTGCAATATGACTGTATTGTATGGCATTAAAGTAGCTCTTTCCTCGTTATCCGAGGTTCAATTAGTATAGTAACATTAAGTTTGCTGAAACGTTTTCTAAGTAACATTGCTTTTTCTAACTCTGGCAATATTTGCGCCACTTTTGGAACTACCGCTGTAGGCAATATTCCTGCTTTGCTTGAACATTTTATTTCGGTGTTTTTAGCTTTAAGAAAAATATATTCCATCCTGCTTAAAAATATACAACTCTGCGAACACCAAAATATTGCAATGAAGCAACTAAGCTCTAGAATCGGTGAACTGAGTTCTTCTTCTTACTGCTCTTCCACTAAGAGTACACGTCCCTTTACATTCCTCTGAATGAATCACCAAGGCTCACTGGCTCCTTGTATTGCGTGTAAAATAACGCGTTCTGCTTGTAAAATGTCACAATCTCTGTTAGACCGTCAAACGCATGTTTACCAATGACGTAACGACCACTTGGAGTTAATTCAATGGGAAAATGACGAATTCTGAAAAAAAATAAACAAACAAACATTTTCTAAGAACATTGAAAAATTTCATCGGGCAAATGCGAAGACAGTAAGCGCGTCTTCTTCAAATGAATATGAATCCACCCATATTAAATTAAATTGAAAAGGAAACTAATTATAACTTTTCAATAAGGCCTAGATAGTCGCCTTACCATATAGGCCAGAATAAATCAACTACACAACTCCTTCTCACATTTAAAATGGATAACGTTTGAGTTGAGAATGACTGGGAACTGAATTTTTTGCCAATTTAAACGATCTAGAATTTTTTTGAAATTAATTTCGACGAACAGCTCGGCGTAAAAAATGGCAAAATCAAGACATTACTTTACAATTAAACTGAACACAACATGGGTATATTCACAGAGTGTTATGAGCCGCTTAGTTTCTACAAAAGAGATGATCAGTGTAGGGCCAAAGAAAATTGAACTTATATTATAGCGGTCAAAAGCAACACAGAATTACCTTCCACCATACTTGACAGATAGGACAAAAGACGCAAACTGAAAAAGTGAAAGACAACAGCTTGTTAGAGTGAGCTGAAACATTATACATGCCAGAATACTTTTCTAATAATAACAACGGGTTTCAAATTTGTTTTCTGTGCCTTGTGTTTGGGGAAAAGAACTTACGCTATTTTCCAAACTACGGTAAAAATAACAAACTTGTATTGACTTGTTCGATAATGTTGTCAGCGCTTAATTGGTGTTAGGGCTACTAGCATTACTAGGCTCCTGGTATTACTAGTTTATTTTTGATTGGTTCAAAGTTTTTTCTGTGTCCATTTGGATTAGCTAGAGTGATTAGTTTACTTCAGGGTGGAGTTTTGAGTCAGTCAACCACTTAATAAATACTTTGTAGAATTTAAATACAATAGCTAAAGTATAAAGACGTAATTATTAACGAGCGCATTCATAAGCAGAGGAGGAGAATCATCGCTGGCGCAGAATGCCTATTGTTCTCGGGACATTTTAGTTACAGTTGAGCTAGAAACAGGTCCGTAATATTACAGATGAAGAGTGAACTGAATCGCTCTCATTGGTCGAACTCTGGTGGCGCTATCTTTCCTTTGTAGGGAATACCGAAACAAAGGCCATGCGAGCTCATAGTTTATACTTTTGAAATGGCTTATGCAACGCGCGCTTACAAGCGTTAACACACAAACATAGAAATCGTTAAAGGCCAGAATACGCTTCAACTACAAGACGAATCGCTTCAGCAAGCCCTAGCTTCTGGACTAGGCATGGGTTTGAAATTATATCCTAGCAACATGCAGCGCATGCTCAATAAAGATCTTCTCGATTCAAACAGGGCTTATCTACGCCAGAATTGAGCAAGCGAAAGAATAGCTGTGCTGGCAGGGTAAGAGAACTTATGCCACGTCTCTTGCGTTCCAACCAGCAGAATTATTTTCCGGAACCAAAAATGATTTGCATGTTGTCTTTACCTTCTGTGTGCTCTCCCTTATCAAGTAATCCAGCTCTTTGGCACTCTGTGAGAATAAGCAAAAAATATCTCGTTTATATCGACAGCAGAAACCCAATTTTATCACTCAATCGTCGAGGGAAACGTAAACTGACCAACTCATCGAGGATTCATTGTGTTTTATAGCGCGAGGCCGGAGAGGAAAAAAATGGCTCTATCCGGACGGCTGAACAATGAATTGTTGTTTAACACGTATGCGTACTCCGTATCACTTATTCCAACTCAGTGTTTTCCATACATTTCTCATTGCACTAATGTGAAGAATTTTTTCGAAAATAGAACTGCTGTTTATATTTAACTCCCTTGATCTTCCTTCACAGTCATATTAGCGCTTGGAAAGATAAAACCACCTAAAAACACATCTCATTCGGTCCATTTTGGCCGTGTGTACTGTTGTTACTTAATTAAGAGAGAATGGATCAAAAACGGAAAAAATAATTCAAATCAAAGTTCTGGCGGAAAAGTTTAAAGTTGCGGCTCTTTTTATTTCGCAACTACTTCCAATTAAAAATCTAAACATGAATCATGTGCAGTTTAGCGTGTTAAGATTAAACGTCAGTTCTCCATCATACTTCTGGGGATTATAGACATCTTACCCTCAACATAAGCTCTTCACACTTTTGACGCGACATTTTACCATAATACCACAATTCATCTCCTGCAAAAAGAAAAGTACAAACAATTCACAACTGTCAGTTAGAAAAAGAGTTTAAAGAATACAAACAAATACTACTGAAGGTCAGAATATTCGTGCGCCTTCCTGGGCCTAGAACCAGATAGACTTTTGTACATTATGCTTTTGTTTCCCCCGACTAAAATGCTCCCCCGTAATGCTCCATATTTCCTACTGAAAGGCTCGGTCTCGCCCAAAAGAAGTCACTAAAACGCTCGGGTAATTATGCCTATCATACAGAGGCTTTTTTCATTAATCAGTCTACACTTTTTGACAGAATTTTAACGCCAACAAAAACGAACTGGTGGTACAATAATAGCCTATATAGGTTAATAGTTTTAATACAGCACAACCTAAAAAAAATGACCCCTATAACGAGTTGAAACCCCCGCCCTTCCGCCCCCCCCCCCCCCCCCCCGCGCACCCCACATAAATAAAGATGAGTCCTAAAAGAACAGTGTTGGCATAATCACTGATTGAATTACTCAAGTCCATCGTTCTCATGCGATTTTTGAAAATGTTCGGAGTTTCTGATCTTCTTGTACATGTATCTTCAGCCAGCTTTGCTCGCAATGTAGGCCCTGGATAATTAACTTATGCCGTGTTTACAATGTGTTAAACGGTTAAACCAGGGTATGGTAAAACTTGTAAAGCATAACTGGCACTTTGGTAACTAAACATGTTAGCTATGTAAGTAGGAGAAAACAGACTGGACATAAAACAGAAAAAACGTGAGCAATAACAAACAGCTTACCAAAAGAACTATGTCTTGACCTGTCAGTTTCAAGGTTGTCAGCGGCATCTTCCTGGTCATCCTGGATAAGTCAAGTGTTGAAATATGTATATTTATCTTTAAAGGCTGGTTTTCACTAGCAACAGAGTCGCAGTCGCAGTCGTAATCAGAAGCGTAGAACTTTACGATCTAGTGAAAACAGCGTTATGATTCCGCTTACGACATCGCCGCATATGATCAAGTGAAAACTGGTTCGCCGAAGTTGCAAGCAGAAGCGGAAGAATTAAACAAATCACAAAGCGTGGGAACGTGCCTTGTGATTGGTTTATCCTTCCACTTCTGCTTCCGACTCCGACAATCTGGTCACTAGATCATAAGTGGAACGAAGCGACGGGTCATAAGCGGAGTCGAAAGAAAATGGACACGTTCTGATTCTTCTGTGTCCTACTCCGTCGCGCTTATTACGACTCCGACTTTTGATTTTCACAATGTCATAAGCGCTCTAACGACTCCGCTTACGATTCCGACTCTGACTCCAACTCCGTCGCTATGTGAAAACCAGCCTTAATCATTCCCTTTCCGGGGTGTTTAAAGGCAAAGGGGGCGACATTGTATTCAAACCTGAACCTCGCACTGAAACTAAAATGTAAAACTAAAGAAGGAATCGCAAAATATTTCAAAAAGAGCGCTTTTATAAGATTATATTAGGCGTTAATTTCAGGGATGATAGATTTTGCTCATTTAAATGATTACATCTTGCTGACAAACTTTAAATTGCAAAATCTGCTTGAGACATGACACATCAGAGGTTTTGACCCATCATCTATTAATAAAATCACAGAGTGATGTCTTCTATTCTTTCCGCAAACTTGGAAAACAAAATCACGATTTCCCAGTTTGGTACAACTGTGGCTTAAAGCATCGCTGTAAAGCGCGATCTACCAAATAAAAAAACAACCCTCCTAAACTTCCATCATTTCACAGTGTCTCTGTAAAATTTTATCTAAATCGCCTCTAAAACAGCCGAGATATAGGCGTTTGAAAAGTTATAGCACAAGCAAAATTTTGCCTTATGAATGTATTTCATAAAGAGGTGTCCCCTGCAGCCGTAATCTACGCCCTAAAAAAATGGCCAGCCTCGTCTCCAGGGTCTTCTCCTACTCGGCCCCCGAGTTGGAGAAGAAACCTCGGAACGAAATGAACGTGGTTGAAAAATGGTCTTACCTGCAGCATATCCCAGAATTCACCTGGTGTCCATCCAACCACGCCCTCCACACACATTTTCCACCAACCTAAGGATTGAACTTCCAGTAACTGCCCCACTTCTCCTTTACGTATACAAATGCACTTGCTACTGTTTGTTGTAAAGTCTTCTTTTGCAAAGTAGTGTGCGTTAACCTTGCCTAAATCATATAGGAAAAAAACGTAGGAGATTTTAGGTTCTGGACTGCACAGGTTCACCCTGACCACGAGATACACGCAAAAGTAAAAGAGAGCGAGACAATAAAAAAATTATTGTTTCTTGCTCACTTCCTGGTTAAACCGTGTAAGTGATTTATTTACACTGAAAAAATTTCGTCGAATGCAAAACAAGATTAGAGCAATTCGGGTAGTTCAGAGATATTTTGGTCTAGCAAAAGAACAAAGCGCGGCGAACGAAATGAGATCTAAAGTCATGAATATTTACTTTTCAAATGATAGGTCGCTGCAACAAAGCCCTTTCACAGAGTTCTTTTTTAGGGGTCTTGAAAACGAGTTCAGTAGGTGTAGTTCTCAAAATGTTTAATTGTCCGTCATCATTGACCATGAATCTCCACGGGGGGAATAGACCATTTTACAGTTATGAGTTTAGTACCTTAGCCTCTAAGTGAAAGCGAGGCTGAGGTTGATTTGTTTTAATACAAACCTCTTTCCTTTTCTAATGAAAGTCATGCTAAAAATACTAGTTAGCATAAGAATTACACGGATTAACATAATAAAGCAAGAAGGTTTATATCAAAACAAGGCCGACTCTAGCCTCGTTTGCACCCGTAACTGTAAAATGGACTATAGACCTTTGTCAAACGGCGGCCATTTTGTCTCAGGAGATTAAACAAGCCTTATTTATAAACAAAGCTTTTTAAATCTCCTGAGACAAAATGGCCGCCGCGTGACAAAGGTCTATTGGGCTGCAAAGTTGTTAGTCAGGTTGTCAATACACAAAAACATCAAAACAGGAAACCCCTTTTTTCCGCTAAGATTTCCGTGAAAGGGTTACAGCCTTGTGTTGTGGCTTTTTGGAACGCTAAAAAATGAATGACGTCAACGATTTCAGCCGCAAAATTTTCCGTGTTTTTACGGTTTCCAGTTATGAGCTGTGAAAAGGAAGTGCAAAGGTTGCATGCTTATTAGACTTTCAAAACAGTCCTTCTTCCGCTTCGAGGCCTAAAAGCTCGCTCCGCTGGCCAAGAAACTAGTGAGGTCGACTTGTAGCAAGTCTACATGCTTATCCGCGCATGTTGTTAGCCAGCTACATGTTTTCCCGCGTTCTGGTGAAGGACTACTGCAGGTCGCCAAATAACTTTTCCTTTAGAAAGGAAATATGTCCGCCTAGATAACCGTCTTAGTCGGACAAACCAGAAAAGGTCTCGGACATACCTTATGCTGACTTTTAATCTCTTAAAATTACTATGCAAATCTTCAGCTACCTCTGCCACTGCGAATAAGCTCGGTCATCTTGTCCAAACGAAGGTAGAATTTCGTCGAACATGGGCAAATATTGATCGGACATAGTTCAATGACTGATTGATGTTATTTGCAGCTCCGTAATATTGTCAAACTTACCAGGTTTGAATATATGATTGGGTGGGGCGCCAGGTAAAGGAGGGGCCGGCTCAGTAGGGGGATAGTCTACAGATGTTCTCCTTATTTCCATATCATTCCGAGGGGTGGGTACAGGTGGCTTGTTTGATGACAGTACAGGCATCGCTCTCTGAACTACTGAAGCAAAAGGAGCGACAGCTTCCTCCTCCTGAGAAGCATCAAATATATCACCCAATGACTTGGATCTGGCGTTAAAAAAAGCGACATAAAGAGTGATGTAATGTCCACCATCAAAGAAAGCACAACGTCACATGAGAACGAAAAGGACTGAACGTGACTACTTCCGGTGCTAAGTTTCTCGCTCTGACCCTGCTCGATACTGTTTTTAAAGTGCCCATCACCTAAAATTTTATATTTTCTTATCTGAAACTATACCTTATTAAAATAACTTCTGCAAAAAATTTTGCGGTTTGAACAAAACGCGATTTTTTTTACCAATTTTTGAAGTCTACATTTTTGGGGTACACCCCCGCCGCTGATCATGCAAACTAGCAGGCTCACATATGACGTCATGAGACGTAAATTAAGGAACTCGCATTACCTTGCCTTCACCAGCTGTACACAAAAAAGATAAATTACAAGTAAGGATTGAATCACTATGTCTTCGTAAAAAGAAAGTTTTTCTGAAAAAGAAAAACTTATCAGAACTCTTAATGTTTTCCTGTCGATAAGGTCACGTGTTCCTTAAAGTACGTCATATGATGTCATAAGTCCGAGAGAAGACTAAGACGAATGGTGTGCCAAAATGGCGGCAAATTTGAACGTTTTTAAAAAATTCTAAAATCTTCTTTGGTTCAAATCGCAAACTTTTTTCGCAGAAGTTATTTTGATAAGGTGTAGTTTCGGATAAGAAAATAAAAAATTTTAGGTGATGGGCACTTTAAGGTGCGGTAAAACGGGCAAAAAAACGTGCAACTTGTTGAGTTTGTGACTTTGCTACAAAACGAGTTGAATAGCGATGTTGCGCGTTTTACCATCCTAGAAAAATAACTTTGCAACCTTATTTGTTGCAAGACAGATTCCAACGTGGGTGGTAAAACGCGCAAAATCACGATTCGACTCGTTTTGCAACCATAACAATAAACCTCAGCAAGTAAATTTTGCTTATCATACTCAAACTCGTTCTAGTATTGTAGTACAAGCTAAAGGTCCGTAATGACATACAAGGTCTGAATATCTCAAAGGAAGAGTGTTCTGACCAATCAGGTAATATAACAAAATTTCATAAAAATACAGTCACGATAAAACACAAGAATGACCATTTTAACCAAGCCCTCGGCCCACCAAAAGACTCTCAACTTAGTCGGGAGTCAAGAGCTTGCTGCAAGTAATTTCTTTACTCTGCTCGCAGGCCACCACGCATTTAATCACGCTATTTGCTATCTTTTTTAAAAGCTGACACTTTTCTTGCATCAACTGAATTCCAAGGATGGACGTGGATTGAAATTTGAAAAAGTTCAGTGGGCCAACTTCTCAGCGGCACCCAACGTCAATTTTCGGGAAAATATCTGTTCGGAAGACGATTTGAGATCTAGAATTTTCGTAACATTTGTTGTAAAAGTTCTTGCTTATCTGCCTCTCCTAGCATTTTCGAACATCTATAAAATGGTATAATTACCCATTTTAACGGATTTTCACCCTAAAAAGGTCACCTAGAATTTTCGGGAGCCTTTTTTCTGCCTGAAGTTTTGATCCCTATCATTTTTGGATCACTAGACTTTCAGCTAGGAAATCAGAACAGATGAAACATTTTTTGGGCATGAAAATATGCCTATATCTTCCGTTTAAATACTAAAATACGTTTAACAATGTTATGTTTAAGTAGTTTTGAACTATATTCTCGTTGGGTGCCCCTGACTTCTTGAAGTTTTAATGCTAAGGCTGCAAAAATCGCCAAACATTCTAATGAAGAGAACTCTGTGATGAAATTAGTGGTTAACTACCGGATAAACACACTAGAGTAAGGACTTCAGCACAGAATTGGACTAAAACAGCAATATCATCGTGATCGACGTAGCTCCTTTAAGTAATTTTATCATCATAACTTGGTATCTATCTTGTAGGGTTTGTAATTTTGGATTTTAGTATGCAACATTTTTTAAAATAATTTTATCATTGTAATATTGTATTGTCAGGAGCTCCTAGTATTGTACATTTTTAAATTTACAGCACTATTTTTATCTATTTAATTTTTAGTCGATCTTACTTTGTTAACTGACTGTCATGCGCATTTGAACATTTTTATGGAAAATGGCGCACTATGAATGTATTATTATTATTACTATTATTATTTTTATTATTATCATTATTTAAGCACAATGGCACTTGAGATTTCTGGCTTTTTAATATAATCTAGTGATTGAAGCACGTTACGTTATCTACCTTTGGGAGAGCGGTATCCCTCCTTTCTTTTTTAGTATCGAGGACGGCACCCATCCTCTTCTCCTAGTTTGGTCTAATGTGCACACGAACGCCCATGCACCATCCTCAGTAAGAAGCCGCACGGTCTCGCCTGTCGTCAGCGGCAAGTCCTCGGGTCGCTCAGCAGTTGGAGAGTAATTTGTTATTGATACGTAATGTTCTCCTGGCTGGAAGAAAAACACGAAGAGTCAATTGGATTGGATGACTACCTTCCCTAACCGGGCATAAAAAGCAATCGCTCTCTTAACACTAGGATAGCAACGAGAACGTCAAAAAAGCAATGGGTTGAATGGGCAAAACAACCACTCTGCACGTACTTTTTTGTACATTTCTTTGCCGTCACTGCAAGACTATTACGTGAAAATGCGTAATTTCACGTTTCATGGAGGACGTGAACAAGGGACGGCGAAGTTTTCTTTCCCTTTCTCAACTTGGATATTGTTCTCAGGAATTCAACTCCAGAAGAGTTCGCTTGCATTTGACAAAGCAAGCGAGTTGGAATAAGAGAGTGAAAAAACGCAAATTCACTTTTTAAGCGACGTTTTTTAAGAAAAACGATGGCCAAAGATGAAATATAGCGATCTTTTAACCAATTCTCCTCATAAGTTCACAAGCTCCCCATGTAATCTCAACGAAGAATTTTTACTGTTCATGTTTATTTTCGACTGAACATCGAATTTACTAGAATGAATACTTCTCTAGTAAAGTAAAAGGGAGTGCATACTTACAATGTGAGTTTCTCCCCTAGGCACGTTCTGGTATTTACGGCTACCGAGCTTTACCATCTCTCCATCCGGGGCGGTAAGTAGTTGAACCCTTGGAGAGACCGTTGTGCCAGGCTGCCTGCGTTCCATTACCCTTGTGTAACCTGGATCGTCAGGATCCACATAAGAGTTTACTAGTACAGAGGGGGGTGGGGGTGGGAGCTCTGGAGAACCACTGCGCATCTACAAAACAAACAATATCTCTCCTTAGCAATTAAGGGGAAAGTTCTAACTTTTGAAAGCTATTTAGCGGTGCTTTACTGTGATAATGTTTATTATTATTACCATTATTATTATTATTATTATTATTATTATTATTATTATTATTATTATTATTATTATTATTATTATTATTATTATTATTATTACTGTATTATTCGCTGCACTCGGTGTGTACTATCAAGAACTTGGGTCGATGTTCTTCCTAAGGCTCTGGCTTGGTTAATTAGTTGTATTTATTCTTTTTCAATGGAAGCAGGCCTTTGATGGGTATCATTGGAACACCGAAGCCTCATTTCTCCGTCTAGAAAGTCAATTGCAGTGTTATAACGATGCCTATAAATACTCGTTTTATCCTAGAATGATAGGTCAGTTGCAATAATATACACACCTTCCACAGTCCCCACCTTGACTGAACATTGAATGCTTTATGAAGCGATTGAACCTACCTATTCATTATGGTCTTGAACATGTTTAGCATTTTTCTTATTTTTCTTATCTCTCTTGTGAAATTTAATTTGTTATTACATCAAAATCTATTCTTTTGTTCTTACATAGCTTGTATTTATACCTCATGTAATCCACCTAGTTCAGTGATTCATACCATGTCCTAAGAGTAGATTGAGTAAACCTTATACTCTACAAGGTGGTTCTAACAAATCAACTGAACAGTAATTTACTGCGGTACTATTTATCATACAATATAAACAGATTCAAATTTTGGAACTGTGGACAAGACAATTTAAATAACACCTCTTCAGTGGTGTTGATAAATAGAACATAGGAACATGCACCCAGTACGTGCCTAACGTTCCCTTGATACTTCATGATGCTACTCTAACGACCATGTGCTTTTGTAATGGCGGTTTATACTCCACAATTAATGTTGTGTTCAATCCTTGGCGTGTTCCTTGCCCTCGGCTCTAACAAATCAACAAGCAGTACCTTTGGATGGTTCTGTTTATTATACTAGCCGTTATACAAACGTTTGGCTTTCTGGACGAATCGAAGACTCATGATCGCTTAAATGAAAAAGCCTCGGCAAATTTTAGTAACATTTCTTATGGGTACCTTACAACGTGTATACATGGAGAAAACATCCTCCCAAACGAGTCAACTTTAGCGATCTATCATTTATATCAGAAAAAAGTTGTCCGAGCCAACAGCGTTCGTGCATGCTCTGCCCGTGATCTGATTGTCTCACCTTCAACGAGTTGACCCGGAAGGGGAAACAAAATTGTTAATATGGAGAAAGGTTGGACTGACTAGGAGGGTGACCCTACCATGATAAAAAGGGTTAACTGGCTAGGCGGGTCAACTTTACGCCAAGTTTTGTGAGGAAATGAAGGAAAAGTTGGCTCGCCCAGGGTAGCTAGGCGGATGACCCTTCTACCATGGACAACGTTTCTCCATATAAAGGGGGCCTTTAGGTTTCCGCTAATTTTTTGGAGTGAAAAATTATTTTTATGACAGTGTACATACCGGTCTAGTGTCCGGTACTTCTTCACTCAAGCTGCGACCTCTTGGTCTTGCTCTGAAGAGAAGAAAGGTTGTAAGGTAGAAATGTTTGATTCTGTCAACTTATGAAACCTCTATTCAGCAAATGTTGTTTGGTTTTCGGGTAGCCTGAGAAAACACCGGCATTTCACGACGCTACCACTCAAATCGCGGGGTAAAATAGTAGACTTGCTGCAAGTCGATCTCACGAGTTTCTTAGCGAGTGGAGCGAGGTTTTTAGGGCGCGAGGCGGCGAGCGACGAAGTCGCGAAATCGGGCGAGGGACTTTTTTGAAAGTCTAGAAAACCAGTGGTTGTGTCGCGAAATGTCTGCTAGTTTTTTGGGCCCTGTTTATTCAACGTTATCCACTGGATAATACAATGAACACGGTCTGTGAAATGGCAAATTTCTCGGAGGTCCCCATGGACTACCTCCTATAAGCGACCACTTATTATCAAAATACAAAAAGTTGAAAATTCTCGCGAACGACTACCAAGCTCTGCCAATTGAGCGAGGGACATGTATGCAAAGAATGTTCTTTCAAAAATTAGATGTGTACTTATTTTCAATGATAAGCGAGATTCACGCCTGGCATGTCCAGCACTTTCTCTACAATTAATTCCATGACCGTAACAGTCTTCACCTAATTAATTATATTTTGCAGACCTCCAGGAAACACATAACGCAACTGAAATAGAAGTATCCCAACTGTGCGCCTCCTTCTTCGTCCCATTATCTTCTACGAGGAACCTACGGACGTTTGGACGATCTTTTAATGGCCATCTTATCTTTCAGTTTCAAGAATGTTCAGTCATAGAACAATTAACTCACCTCAAGTGCTTAGGAATAACTGACGCATACTCAGGGCCGCTGTTACTGAAAAAGAAGTTGCATAGTTACATTGGAAGGTTGTTTAGGACCTGTTTACATGGAGGTGGGGACCTCAGGTAGGTGTGGCAACCCGCTAAGGTGGGGGAACCCGCCTGTCCATATAATCTCTCATTTTGATTTGATCACGTTTACATGATAAGTGGGGGTGACCCCGCCACATGTAACCCCACCTCCCTTCATGGGGCCTCTCGCCCTAAGTTGTACTCAAGATTCAAGCGTTTTTTTTTTTGGTATCAACATTCCACGCCTCCACAATTAGCACTTACGGCTGAACGCATAAAATAACAAAACTTTTCGAGGAAAAAACTGTATAACTCTGTTCTGGGCATTAATGACAAGAGTGGCACAAGAAAAGAGGTGATCTGAAAAAAAAAAAACAGTTGAGGTGCTGCGAGGGAAGGTGGGTGCTCAAAACACCTTCTCAGAAACTTGAAAATAAAATTATAGGGTTAATTCAGATAAATTACAGTTGAAACAAAAACAAAAATCAGCTGAACATAATGTTGGTCTGTAGAACTAAGGCAAGTAATCAGCAGGTGGTCGAACATTGTGAATTCACTTTACCGAACTGTACATTGGAAAGCAACTGTGGGAAATCTCAGTATCGTTATTAAATACATGTTCTACTAAAAGAGCAATCATCACACAGAGTAATAGACTCGATTAATACCCAGACGCTGTTCCTTACGCCTGCAAGAACTATGTTAAATTTCAAATATATGTACTGTGTTCAGTTCGTTAGGGGAATAAAAATAGTTGAGTTCATTGTTGAATGCTAGAAAAGTTCTTATGTTTCACTCCGATTATATTCATACTGCGTGGCTGTGTCAAACCTATGTCCCTGGTTAAACTCGCCCCATTGTTCACAGAATAGCACCAACTTCTCCACTTTATTGACATTACGGAGCTTAAGCAACAACGACGGCTACGGGTACTAAGCGACACTTAAAAGGTTAATTCACGCTGCTTCAAACTTTACCGCGCAAATTCCATCTCGTTCAATCAGTCAAATGATGCCAACTTTTTTGCTGGAACTGAATTCTAAAGGATTGTATCGACGTTCAAGAAAAGAAAAACAAAGTCGTTCTCTTGTGTTCATGCTCTCCCCAAAATGTGAAGTTAGGCATTTTCACGTCGTAGTCGTGCAGTGACGGCAAAGAAGTGTACAAAAAAGCGTGATGCATGTGCAAAGTTGTTGTTTTGCGTATCAAAACCTACTGCTTTGTTGCCGTTCTCGTTGACGTCGCCGTCGTCGTTGCTTAAACTCCCTAATGACAGTCTGCAACCGCAGTTCCAAAGATAAACATTTGAACGAACTTACTACTCCGCGATAATTGCTAGGTAGATTACTTATTCATTCCTTACTTGACATCTTGAAAGTTAAACTGATGATTTCTGTTCGCTATTGGCTGACTAGGTAGTACCTCCACTGTCGCATATTCCAAAGCATCTGTTTGCAAGGATCAAAGAATAGGCTGATCATTAAGAACACTTTTTTCGTGAGTGTGGGAGGGGAGGGGAGGGGTGGGGCGGGGGGAGAAGAGAGGCGGATCGTTTCTTGGCATCGTTTCTCAAATGTTCTGACAAAGGGCCACTTAAACATAGCCCCCCAAGGCTCTGTCCACACGTATCAGGATATTTTTGAAAACGGAGAGACCCGTCTACACGTAGGGTATTTGAATCGTTTTCGCCCGTCCACATGAAAATGCTAAAAGCTAAAACGATGGAAATACGAAGGAAATACGATAGCATCCCTTATAGTGCATGCGTAATGCTAGTAATATATGATGTATGATGATGTATGACATCATCGTATTCGAAAATCTCGGTTTTCGTCCGTCCACACGTAAACGAGAGTCTGGCGTTTTCAAAAACCTCCACTCAGAGGACCGTTTTAGAAAACCTGCGTTTTTTGGTCTTCGAAAAGGCCGTTCATATGTAAAGGCTAAAACGGAGGGAAAAAAATCTCCGTTGTCAAAAACCCTGGATACGCGTGGAATGTGCCTAAAACTCCCTTAGGGGTCTAACAAGCAAAACAACGACTCTGCTCGTGCAACACACTTTTTCGTACAAAATGGTTCGGAAGGTGATTTTTATCATGTACGGTTACTGTAGCTTAAGGGGGCAGTCTGGTTGAAAGCACTGTTTTTCGTTTGTTTCCGCCCTTTATATTAAATATCTACCCAAGATTTCATTCAATGAAAAAATGACTCAACTAAGTTGGAGTCCTCGGTTGGAGAATTTTTTGGATGCTTTTTCGAATGTTCTTAATGAATAAAAATTACGGGAGGTGTTTAAAATTTTGAAAAATTTGAAAAATATTGGATTTGGCAGAACCATACTTATATGCTTCTGATTTGGGGTTGTTAAAAATTAAAATATGAAGCAGAGAAACGACCACAACAAAGTGCCTCTGATCCCATTAGCGGACTAACTGTCTGGTATATGTGTATACCTTTTCTACCCTAATTTATTTCCTTCTTAAATCAACGTCATTTCCCTCCCCAAAAAACACCCAGACTGACCCCCTTTCATGAATTAAGAACAAAATAAATTGATAACAAGATTGGTTAAACTCACAAGGGGTGGACTGTGAACGCATAACTCGTTGCCTTCTGTCATCGACAGGTTCGGTTAAATCCTTCTTTGTTTTACTTGAGTCTCTGAAAATAAAGTTTAAATATTTAGAGATACGTGATCTCACGTAAGAAATCTAATTCACATAACGACCTGAAACATTACCTCAACCCCTCCCCGCCAGCCCGACCGACCTCCGGATCCAATAACTCGAACCCTCGCGAACTCGAACCTCGCGCTGACTCGAACCAAAATCGATTTCCCCTCGATCTCCGTCATACATTTACTGTAATTTTACCCTTTGTAACTCGAACCTCCCGCTAACTCAAAGTAGTTTTTGTTTCCCCTTAGATCATTTGTTTATAATTTTACCCTTGATAACTCGAACCATCTTTTGAGCCCTTAAAAAGTCGGGAAAAAAGCCTTCTACTGGCGTCCCAAACACTGAATTTTGAATTTCCCATTGACGTGTTGTACGCATATAGTTTACTGTTGGAGGCCGGTGTTGTTTGTCACAAATCTAACGTGAAACAGCTTTACTTCTCAAAACAGTAAAACGGATGCTCTCTTTAAGCAAGGTTTTGTTATGTTACGTTCTGATTTATAATCTAGAAGTATCTTTTACTCAACACTTGACATTTCTACAATTAAATGTGATTAAAATGTTCACTGTGCAGTAAAAACTTTTTTTCCCCTTACTCCCGGCTATTTTTTTCGAGCTCCCGATAACTCGAACCTTTTTCGATTTCCCTTGAAGGTTCGAATTATCGGGAGTCGAATGTAGATTGCAGTGTATCAATCTCGGATATCATCAATGTTCTAGCCAAGAGTGTAGATCGTTGCCGTATCGTCAGCAAACAGATACAACTCTCCATTAGATATTGATTCAGCAAGATCATTAACAAATATTGAGAAAAACGTTGGCCCTAACATTGAACCTTGAGGCACCACAAACTTGACCCGTTTACGATTTCTTTCGGGGTTTTCCCTTGTGGTGTGGCATGCAGTTCTGACAGTGATGCATTCAATAAAAGGAGAACAGTGATTTCACAGGATTGTAGCCAGGCTTTTGCTCAGTACAGGTACCCATAGTTTTCTAAATCCATCCTTAAAGGCCTCTTCCCCCAATTGTTTTCACTTGGGTGATTTATCAAGGTGGCTCCGTTAATAAAAAAAGGCACATTAAACTATGACGAACTTTTTGTTATAGCTTTTTCGGTTTTACGCGATGGGTACGAAACTTTTGGAAGAACTACAACTATCATTAGCAAAGATAAACAAAGACGCCTCTACATGACGAACACCTGACTGTCCCTTTTGTGTACGTATCAAGAAAGATTGCTTTTGATTATTTTTCTTTTCGTCTCTCTCCCTCTCTTGTGATTCTAAAGTGGAGAGTTTATTTGCAAGTTATGTTAATCTAGGAACGACATTCCATGATGTCGTCTTTAGTCCCTGGGTTGAGTTTCTGCTCTGTGAAGTTACCATCAGAAGCAGTAGTCACAGACCAAAACAATAAAATAAGTATAGTTAATTCCAAACCTTCTTGGAGGAGGAGACCGAATACTTGCGTATATTCCATGGCTGATACTGGAATACGAAGAACCCTTAAAAGAGAAAAGTCATGAGATGCTATTAGAAAGAGTCAGTTAGGTAGAAACCTAAAATCGTTAAAAAACAACAACAACATCGAGACAACTACGACTGATTTGCGTCTTTTAGACCAAATCAGTTTAACTATCCTCTTTGTCAAGGACGAGGAGTAAGGAAAGTGAGCGAACGAACAACGCCTGCCGCGTGAGAAAAACTGCGCGCTCGAAAAAAGACTTGGCGCGAGATTTTTTAGTTTTCTTTCATGCAGCGTTCGCTCTGCTTTCGCTGTAAAAAAATGAGACTTCTAATGGCCTACCAACTCGGAGTCGGAATCACTTATACATCTAACTTAATTAGTATTTCCTTTTAGCATACTGTACCTGACTTCACATTTTACTTCATTTTACGTTTAGCGGATCTAGATAACACCTCCAAAATGATCTGACTACCGAATCTAGTCGAGTGCTTACCATTGATAGGTCTAGTCGGTCAGGCTGCGACCGATTTTGTAACCGGTCGGTTGGAAAAACCGGCTCAGTAAGCTGAACCGGTCCCTGCTCTTGAAGTAGAAGCTGTAGCCAGTTTTCCTGTTCCAATGTGGAATGTAGAAAGCGTCGGAAATTATTTGAAGAGTAGCTGTCAACCTGTGCAACAACAAGCTGATATCACCTTGTAGTTCTAGATTTTTTTTGTTCGGCTTGGACAAAAAATAGGCAAGTACTGAAAGAACGAATAAAATTAAACATAGCCAGTTCTACGAGTTGTAGATATGAGCCTTATAACATATAAAGGCTGAGAAATGAAAAATATATAACTGCATGCCAAGTATGAAACGATCATGAAATTTGCTGTAATTATGCTTAGTGAAAACAACTTCGCCTTTTGATAGCAGGGACTTGTTCACCTTCCTTTACGCCACTTTATCAGCGATATTGATATCGGTTTTGTCCAAGCCGATTTTTTTGACACGCGAAGAAAACTACAAGATCTTTGTCTTTACGTAATGTTGTTGCTTAAATGGCAGCAGCTTTGTGGGTCTTAAGGACTGGCTATCCGCCTTACGTTCAAGAACAGGGACGAGAAAACCTTGCCAGACCGATATATGATTTTACCAGGTATATGCGTTTTTAAATAACTCCCAATGTAACGTAACGTAGCCTGAATTTCAGACTGTCTGAGATGGCTACCTTGCTCCCTGCGACGTTTTGGAATCAGACGAGGCTTTCGAAACGTTAACTTTTGAATGTCAAGCACTAAACAATTGACTGGATCAGGTCACTTTTTTGTTTTCACCGAACCAAAAAGTGCTTTCATTCGTTTTCTCTTTTTTTCTGTGGTGCCGTTGTGTTATTTTGATGTACAGCTCCCTGGTTGTGGAGGAGTTCCAAATCCTCTTTCCTTCGATGCTGTTAATGTTAGGGGAACTGTTTTCAACAATATCCGTATGCATGTCACTCACCCTTTGTCTTTGTTCTTCTGTCATTAACGAATCAGTAAAATCGTCCAGCCTTGGCTTCGGAGTCAGGTTAGATCCCGGTGTGAGACCAACTTCTCCTCTCAATCTGATTATCAATAAAAATTTTAATAGTGATACCAGACTGAACTCCTATTGACTATTTTCGAATCCCAAATAATACTCTCTGTTTTCCCCTCCCCCCCGCCTCCTGAATTTTGCGTAAGTTATTGTTTTCAAAATGATACTCTTGGGAATATGCAGTCCTGACAGGAGCATTTGAAAACAGTCCTTCACGTCCTTCTTGACGCGAAACTCTCAAATTTCTGTGGTTTTTGCTTAACGTATCATTTTCTCACATGTGAAAAAATACCGTTCGCAATTCTACTGGATGTGTCATTCTTCTCACGTGTGAAAAACATCGTTCGCTCCTCTGATTGGCTAGAACTCATTTATATATGAAAATTTACGACACAGCTTTTCATTGAGTATATCTGGAGTATACATATGATAAAAGAGAGTGAAGGCTTCGCCGAAATGATACCTTATTTTCCACCAGCCAAAGTTACTGGTGGCGAGAACTTCCACTTCTTCGCCACCTCTGTATGACAACTCATCTTCACTCTTTGCATTGTATGACTCAAGAGCTACCCAGTATCCTGATAAGAGAAAGAAAAAAAATTATACAGGGCTGTTAAACTTTCGATGAGCAGTAAAGAGGGAAAGACTGGATACCACGGTCAGGTGAAAGTTTGTCCTACGGCCTTTTGTTCATTCCTTATGTCGTTCATTTGTGCGTCACCAAATGCACTTTATTTGAGTGTCAATGTATTTAGCACATTTTACATGCTCATCCGAGCCACACGAAGATCTAGTCGTTTGCAGGGCAACGCAGTACCTTAATTTCTCGGATAATTTTAGACCCTGAGTATTGGTCCCGTCCCCGAAATCGAATACGCGACCTCCCGCTGTATAGTCGAGCAAAGAAATCATTTAATGTGGTAAGGATATACTCTTGATAATACTTTGTAAAAAAGCCATGCATAAGAAAGGGTCTCTAAGCGAGAAAAAGAAAAAAAAATGAAGACATGTTATCGACATCTAAGAGCACTTTACTACTTACGATCATCTTCTTCAACTTCTCTCCATTCCTCCTCTTCCAAACGGTGATAAGTATCCATTGGTTCAAGAAAGGTTGCTGGAGCAAAGCCATGATCACCCCTGGAATTTGCCACAAGCCACCATCCTAAATCAGAGGGCGATCAGAGATTAAAGCTCCGTCCACACATATCAGGATATTTTTGAATCCGCAACTTTTTCTTTCCGGAATGGGCTTCCGTGCCACACGTATCCGGTGAATCCGGCATGCGAATCCGCAACTTTTTGAATCTGCGCTTCAGAGTGGACATTTTTGAATACGCTATGAATCCGGAATCAGATGGACGCTAAATCCGGTTTTTTCTTTATCCGTTGACGTAACAAGATTGAGCCCAATTCTTTACCGTGAATACCTTATTCAAGATGACAACCTCCTTCCCAGGTTCTCTCAAAGCAGAGCAAAATGTAAATTTCGCGCGCTTTGCGATGCACGCTCTTTTCCCAGAGGAGTCGGGAAAATTCGATTTTTTAAAATACGGATACGTGTGGACGTGGAAATTTTTAATCTGGAAAGAAAAAGTTGCGGATTCAAATTCAAATATCCGGATACGTGTGAACGGGGCCTAAAAAAAGGATTTCCAAAACAGCAAGCTTTCACAGATGAGGGAAGAAACAACTAAAAAGACATACAGCTGATTCAATTAAGGTTGCTTCGGGCATTATTAATTGCACAAACCGTGGTGGTCACTCAAGCAAATCATTACATTGTTCTGTATGACCAAATACCCGATCACCAATGACCAATTGTCAAAGCAACCTTTATTGAATTAGGTATTATATTTTACGGTTTTCATAATATTTGGCAGGTGGCGGGGTTTGAAATATCAATTAATGTTCAAGAATATTTTAGTAGGTGACAGCGGTGAGGATGGAGTTGTCAACCAGGTTACGGCAGGTTTGCACTGAATCCCAAGTGCATCAGGCTATCTAAGGCCCGTTTCAAACGTCGTGCTATTGCCGTGCCGAACTAAATTGATCGAACTGAATTCGACTTTAGCATGGCAGTAGCGCGACGCTTGAAACCAAGTCGGGCTACTTGCGTGTAGCACGGCAAGCTTTGCCGTGCTACACGGCAGTAGAAACCGTTTCTTTAATTTTGTGTTTTGTTTTCGGCAACAGCCGTTCTATTCGACTGAATTAAATTCGACGTCTGAAACCAAGTCGTGCTAGTGTCGTGCTGCAGCCGAGCTACAGTCGAGCCAGCTTAGTAACAGTAGTAGCACGACGTTTGAAACAGGCCTAAGCTGCCGGTGCTGTCAAGTTACGTTATGGCTCTTCACCGCCGCCCAAGGTGAGGTAATCCGGACTCCGAATCCGGGAAATTTTTCTTGTGGAATCGGAATCCTTGGATTTGGAGTCAGGTATCCACCTCAAGGAATCCATAATTCTGCTAACCATTGGAATCCGGAATCCTAGTTCCACTGACAACGGCATCCGGAATCCGAGACTGTCTTGGATTACCCGCCTAAAGGATCCTCAAGGTTATGTTACACGAAACGATTTGCAACGACGATTTTTAGCGTAACAGAGCGTTACAACATTGTTGCGACATCGTTTCGAAAGGCTGCAACATTGTTCCAACATTTGAACCCTGTGTTGCGCCAAAAATCGTCGTTGAAAATCGTCTCGTGTGACATCACCATTACGTGGGTTGATGACGGATTGAGCCGTCAAATAATAATGACAAACAAATGGGTTGGAAAAAATTGAAAAAAAAGTTGTTGTATTCTTAAGCTTGGAATTAAATGTTCCCCTAAAGCTGATTCCTTGCATCGCACAGTAGTCATCACTGCTAGAAGGACAATGAATTTTATGTTTCAACAGATTTATTCCTTCTACAAAATAATTAAGTCCAGCATGTTTCAAACCTGTGCTATTTTTTTCAATGACTGTCACCACCTCGTTTTCTTTTAAGCTCATTTCTCCCCTACCGCTGCCACTAAATTCTGCCACTGAATAATATTTTTCCACAACTTGTTCATCATTTCTCGTGGGAGAAGTTTGTGGCTTGCTAAAAAATAAAAAAACATGAATTAATTTAGCTAACATTTCTTGTTTTATGAACGGTGCGTAAAAATTCATCTGTATTCTAACAGAAGCAGGCGTGATCCACGACTTACCAATAGGCCATTTCCGAGTTCCAAAAAACTCTCATTCTCAAAACGAGGCTAAGTGAAAAAACATTCTTGTACAAATAAGTTTTATTTGCAGCCCCCCCCCCCCCCCCTCCCCACCCACCGGGGCATTCTCAACAACGTTTTATATGGAGAGGCTCTGCCCAGAGGTCCAACCAATAATTAGACCCTTTATATGCCATGTTTGACAGAGAAGGTAACTCTTCTGTATACCTTCTATAGACAAACAGTAACCTTTTCACATACCTAGATCAGACCTTTGCATCCCTTTAAATGCTGTTTATGTACTGTCTTCAAAATATAAATAAATCCCCAAACCAGAATATTATCTCGACTTTTTCACAGCCACAGATTGCATTTGTTAGTCCTTTTGGGCCTCTTTACAGACCAAAAAGACAGTTTTTCCTACCCTTTCATATCCTTCAACGAGTGAAATCCCTACCTTTTCTCATACCTGAAGCCTGAAAAAGGGACGACTTTTGGGCGGCGCCTCCCTGTATAGGCCATTAGAGGGAGTAACAACCCCCAGGTTTGCAGGGGAATAAAAGAACCTTTTTATATCTATAGCTTTTGCACTTAGCCTCGCTTTGAAACAAAGGCTTGGAACAACTCTAAAATGGCCTATTGATTATGAAAGGTGGAAAACATCAAAGATATAAACTGTGGTGCTGCAGTTTATGTTGGAAGCTCACTGGTGGGAAAGATATTGAACATTGTGCACCGTAAAGTCCACAAAAGCATATAACAAAGGTATCTGGCCCCCTTCATTGTTGACATGCTCCTTGACATTTAGAACTGCATGCATGAGTGCTTATTTTACATTTCTAATGGTTAAGAGAGGTACGGGCAAGTTAAAAAAACACTTCATGGATGAAAAACTGCCATAAAAATAGTCTTACTTTCTTTCAATGTCATTCCTTAACATGCCAGCATGGTCTGTTCCCCATCGACTGAAGAAAGCCAAGACAATATCAGACTGGGACACAACATAGGGCAAATGGATAACTCTCTGGAAAAAAAAAAAATTGAATTAAAAGAACTTGTCAGGATGCAAAAAATTGGAAATGACACTTCTATAGAGGGAAGTGTGACATCACATTACCATGGTAGCAAAATCTGGATCACAACAACGGCGACCTTAAGCAATGATGGTGGCAATGCATGGCAAAGAGAACCGCAAAAAAGCAATAAGTTTATGTTAGCAAAACAACAACTTCACACGTGCAGCAAGCTTTTTGTACATTTCTTATTGAGTGATGCTTTCGGTTTGTTGTGACCCAGAAATTTTGCTACTGTGGCAATGTGACATAATGACTTCTCAACTCTATTAAGCAGCCACCTCATCAAGTGGCCACGGTCACCTTTTGGCCACATCCCAACAAGAGGTGTTTTTTATGTCACCTTTGTTAAGCCACCATCAAATACTTGATACACTTAGTTTCACTTCATATTAAAAATATTATGAAGCAAAATACAATCCGAGGTAGAAGGTGACGCATGATTGTCAGGGGCGTGGTGTGAGCTTTTGAAGGTCACACATGCAGGAAGAGTGTAAGAGTACGGAAGGCATGGGGACATATTCCGGTAGAAATTTTTTAAATTTAGGCTCTTGGAAATGCCATTTCTTATTTTTTCCAGGGAACGTTTTCATTAAATTACCTATCACTCGTGTTATCAGCATTAGGTACATTAATGTTTGTAGAAAAAAAGATATTATAAAATTTAGTGATGCTATCAAAGAGGTTACAAGCAAAGGGAAAGACTTCTTCCGTTCAAATGGGCAAACTATTAAACATCAACGTCCTTATGCTAGTCATGTATGTGCAGAATTGCAAGAGAGTTCAATCTCTCATCAGTCACCCCACTATAATGTTTTTTGCAGTCAGCTGATAGAATAATAATGGATAAAGGAAATACTAACACAGACTAATTTTATCCAAAAGATTTATCAGTCATCCCAATTTAAAACTAAAAATGCTTTCAAAACAGAAAAAAATATATAATTTTCCCAGATTTCGGCTGTATATACACCGGCATATGTGTGCAGATATGGATGCTACAGTCCTGATTGTGTGCTAGTCATGATACCGCTTCCACTTGATGTTTGTTGTTTTCTGATAATTAAGTCCAATGTTTCTGCTAAAGATTATTGGACTGCCACCCTTCATTAAGTGAAAACTTGTTGTTACACCAAGGGTGCTTGCCACATAAAGGAGGCTCACAACTGTATATATTAATTTAGTTTTTGGAGGCTCTGTGAAATAGCATGGCCCCACAGTGACCAGAAGGACGCTTACCACACTGCTAACATTGCCTCAAAGGAACAAAGTGGATATGGTACTGCATGATCTTGGCAAAAGATTAATAAGACAAATAAAGTTACATGATAATTGCTGATTACAATGCTATGAATATATTATTGAAATTTCAATTAATTTTCTTAATTTTTCATAGTTACCTGGCAAAATTCTTCAACATTTTTACACTGTTTCTTTGAAAATGCTCCAAACAACATCCCACCAGCAAATCGAGTAACTGTTCAGTGTGAAAAGACAAAATTACTGATAAACCTGCATGTTTGACATGTTAAACTGGCAGCTAGCATTGAAAGAGACTCTGAATGCACATGGATATTAACTTTACATGTGGTGCTTAATGTATTATATACAATATAGAATCAAAATAAATTATCATTGATCTGGTGTTTTTGATGGTTTAATTTGTAGACAGCATTTATTATATTGTGGTAAAATACATATTATAATGGAAATTATACAACAAATAATTTTGTTCTGGCAACTCATGCATCAGACCAATAGTTATAAGGGTTCGACCCAAACAATAATTCTGCTTTAGTGTCAAAATGATTTGCTAGTGCAATAAAAGCAAATGTGGCTAAACTAGAATTGTACCCAACTGTTAAACTTAGCTAGTATAGCAGTTGTGGTATTCCTGTCTGCCATAAAATTACTATATCCTATAGGTACAAAACACATGACATTACAAAATCTCTCGTGCTAAAAAACTACTTTACTGCTGTAATAGTCCTGCATCCCAACATGACGCCATCCTTTGTGATTCAACTGATCCACCCCATAAATCTTAGGACAACTTTAATAAATAGATACAAAAACTAATGGAATGGAATTAAAACACCAGCATGTAATATTAAATTTACAGGCAAACAAATCTCATAAGCCATCTTGTAAAGGCTGTTGGACTCATGCATTTATGTTATTAAAGACAAATGAGGACTCCTGCTCTTTTTTGTCTTTTCGTCATCCTCCATAACTGTATCATATAATATATGAGTTCAAATTTGTGTAATCTTCTTACCAGGTAGTTCTGGAATTGTAAGACCACTGTTTTGCCTTTCCTGAAATAGATTTTTCAAGCCAGCCTGGAAACAAAAGGAAATTACACGTAGGTGAATACAGACATCCCTCAAAATATTTACATTGCTTGAAAATGCAACATAACACAACCAAATGGCATTTCTTGCAACGCAATAACTTTTCAGCAGTATTTCGGATTGCATTTCTGTTGATTTGTTTTGTCAGTTATCAGCTCTTAGCACTGTCAACTGTCACCGCACCTTCAAAAAAACATTTACAGTTTAATTTTTTTTTTGCTCTACTAATTATTTATTTATTCAATTGCTCCTTTGACCACTCTGCACTTTTCCAATGCAATACGTCTCAATGTAACATGGTAAGCTAGCCCTAATTTTTTGTACTACTGCATTCAGTGTACTTTTGAATAAGTGTAATAAAATGAACTTGAACTTGAATTTCTTAATAATTTGGTGATCTTTTCATACGGCACCTTGAAAATCAGGGATATCTGAATAGCTTAATTTGTGATAAACCAGTCTAAAAAGAGTGGGATTAGAACTCTGCACCTACTTCCAGATCCTGACAGGATCCAGGTGTCTGCAGAAGGGGGGGGGGGAGAGGGGAAGGGGAAATTGCTAAACAATAAGAGCAACAATATTTCAGGACAGATGTCAATGAATTTGAAACTGCAGCAATTTTTTTCCATACAAACCTTGTAATTTTGAAGACATTTCAACACCCATAAAATTTGGTCTTTTCAAAATTGACTTTCCAATATAGCAATTTTCTCATGCTCTTCCCATCTCATTTTAAGTTGCAACCCACAATTTTTTTGCATTAAGCAGATCATGTGACTGAAGGCTGCACAAGGACCTATTTTCCTTGGAGGAGTTTGGGGGGGCTCCCCAGGGGCATCCCCAGGGAAAATGCCTTGAAAGGTGCATAATTCACTAAGATTTAAATTCCTTTTGAGCACCAGGGAAAGAATTTCAGCCATGAAGATCAAGCACCTTAATTTAAATACATTTGCTTTATTTTATATATCATATGTTTGTTTTAAAACAAGTAGGTATTGCAAAACAAATACGGCAGATTTATTTTCCTCATTATTTTCTCCTTCTTATAAATTATTTTCTGAGAGTAATAATAAGGCCTTATATACTGCGCTATAAATTCCGTTATGACAAAAGACGGCATTATTTTTGCCGGTTGACAAGTTTTCTGAGAAACGGCGGCAGTTTTCACTGTGTGAGAAGTCGTGGAAGAGTTTGTCCCCTCCGACCTTCAGACTTGTTTTCAAACACTTGAAAATTAATCTGAAACTGTTTTCAAGACATAGCATAGGAAGATAATTATGTTATATTATCACTTAATATGAAATTACCTGGAATAAAAATCGAATTATATTAACACCGATTTGTTTACTTTGCATCACTTGATGACTGAATTATCAATAGAAGGAATTTGACATAACCAATCGAGATAAAAACACCCCTTTCGACGTTTTTTACCTTTGTTTTAAACTGATATATTCAACTTTCTACAAAAGCAATTAACCTTTTCATGAAGAATCGATGGAGAGCTGTCGAAAACATGTAAAATTAAGCTTAATTGTTATGTCTTTAAACTGTAGAACAATGGTGTACTCGGGGTGTCGAGGCTGAGGTCTAAATGGAAAACTAAAAAAGCAATTCTCTTGCAGATTATAAAGCTTTTGATGCCATGTAAGGATTAGCTTGAAAACAATTGACATTTCAATTGAACTTTTATCCGTACAACGTTAACGATTTGTTATTTTGCAAAGGATTAACACTTTTTTTTACACCAAACGGGTTTACCATATATATTTTAGGGTTGTACGTCGTAATTAGCACGATTCTTATCATTTTCCAATCGATGATTTTACACCTACTAGGCCCAATATCACGCCTTCATTCCATTTCAAGCATCGACGCCTAGCGAGTCATTTGAATAGTTTGCTGTGCACTTTGCTAATTGTTATTATTTCTTGTGTCAACAAAAACCCCAGGAATAAAACGAGGAAATAAAGGCCGCAATGTGGTGTTCTATAGGAGTGAAATCTAGATTATGTTATTGAATTACGCTCTCTCACCTGTAAATCAAAGAACATACTGTATCGCCGGAATATGTTATATTGGTTTTCGTCCGACCACGTAACTTTCAGTTCGTATTCCTAGAAGTATAGGCGTAAAATAGAGACAAAAGTATCAAATTTTGCTCCTGGAATTATTTTCAAATTATTAAGAATATACTATAAAACATAGCCGGTAAACTGCCGGTAAACAAACAAAAATAACACGTGAAATCGTACGCACATAATTCTTTGCAGAGCCTGAATCCTTGGTCTTGCGTTTCTCGACATCAACAACTTTCACGTCCGTGATAGCTCCCTTCTCGTTCGTGGGTGATTGTCTCATGGCGACGAAACTTAGTGATTTCTCTTATTTTCGAGCTCAAGCTTTGTTTAAGATATCCATTGTCCTTAACACTGGACCTCATTCATTTAACAGCGCACCGTCGGTTCTATTCGTGCGCGTGACCTCGGTCAACCTGGAGGGCGGAAGTTAAATGAACCCAGTAAATATTTCATCTTTCTTGAAGCTCAATACTGGGAAATATATGGTTAAGTCAAATGGTGTAAACACAAACCTAATTTAGCTCACCTAAATCTTAGAAATAAATAAACTAGCCTGGATCTTTCTTTCTTCTTCAGTAATAAAGCCGATCGAGGAAGAAGACAGTCACGACGACAGTACGTGTGTTTTCTTTTTCACTACGTCAGACTGCAATATTGGACTGTTAATTTAGGATTGGAATGTAATGCAAATGAATTTTTTCCCTTTTTTTGGCAATTTAGTTACGCGACAAATCACCTTGTAGGGTAACGGATGATAAGGGCAAACAAAAAGGGTTAACAAACTGCCTAGATCAAACATAAAACGGATAATTATTATTTACTTTAAGGCAACTCGTCGGCATAGCTACCTTTATTCGGGGAATTTAAATATTTTAAGAACTTATCAGTGCGGTTAAAACAAAAAATAGTAAAAAGTGTAAACCCTTACAACTTCTTCAATGTTTACGTCACGCTGATCATTCTCGACAAAGTCAGGAGTAATCGGCTCTTTGACAAAGTAAATACTGCTCCCCACCACCCGCCACCCCAAGCAAGGGGGGGTAGTACTGACTGCCCAGTATAAGGGTTGAGGGTTTTAGTCTCGAAAGTGTAATCGGCATTTAAAATTACTTTCTAATTTTATCCAGTAAGCATTTGTTTTGGCGGGACTATGCTGGAGACCTCAAGAGTAGTTTCTGATAACTGATAGCAACTCTAGAATAGGGAGGGATTTTTGGACTTAAGCCAGGCTAGTGAGGGGTAACATGTACAATCTTCTACAATTTTGGACAGAATAAACATTAAAAATGGAAAAGAAAGCCCCATCTCCACGAAGTCGCGCGAAAGCCAAATCGCGCCGTTTTCCCACCCTTCATTTTGGAGGATGGGGATCGAAATTTTCCATCCATTTTGTGCCAAGATTGTAGTCAGTCTTGTTTAGGCCAGCTAGCGGTTCTAGGATCTCAGCGGCTTATATAACCAACCCCAAAATTCCTAAAGTACCTCCCCAAGGGAAAATCCATGCATAAAACGTCTAAGTGAGAAGTACAGAAGTAGTTTACAAATAAAGCTTGGTACGGATAGGAGTGGTGCAACGAGCAGGTCTGACATCAGGACCATTTCAATACACTGACATCGCCACAGAAATTGTTTACGAGAAGCTTGTCGTTATTCTGCCGTTTATACTATCCCACAACCCTTTTATATTTCAAAATAAATACCAAATAATAAATAAAGTCATTTTAAAGCAGTCTAGTCAGTTACAGGATAACTTCATAAATTGTCTAAATGGTCATGATCAAAGAGTACTCAGACACGATTATTTAAGTTAGTTCACTTTATACTGTTCTTTCGACCAGCTATTTTTAGTTTAGACACCTCTAATTTTGTCAGATAAGCTTAGTCGTCTCCATTAAAGCAACTGTTTCCGGAGTTATATTCGCCATCATGAAAACCACATCTAACTGAACAAATCGAAGATGGCAAGTGACGTCAAGTTGTGGTTGCGCTTTGGTCGCGCATCATTTCGTTCGCGAGCGTGTGAGATCCTGTCATAGCTAACAGGAAAATTAAGGCAAAAACATTATAATCAATGACTGAAATGTAGTCACGATCTTTGGTAAGGAGAGTAAAAAAGGCGATCCAAGGACGGAATGAACAAATTGAAACAGAGAGGTCGCTTTCAAACCATATCCAAAGGTGTGCGAATTAATGAAACACTAATTGAAACGTGAAAAAAGAAAGAGAAAGCAACGTATCTCTTAAGTGGCTATTTCAAGAAGATCAAGCCATGGCCTCAAGCTAGTGGTCGCTTGTAAGACGTTCAAAACAAACCCCAAAAAGTGGTTGCGGTTGCTTACGCGAGTTAACGTTGGTCGTTTTAGGATTGGTCAAAAAAGGAAAGGCGGTGCTTGGGGGTGGGGGGGGGGGTACTCCCTATGATGACCTATACGGGGAGGCTCCGCCCGAAAGGGGTACCTTTTCCAGGCTTCAGGTATATTAAATGGTGATGAAATCGTTTTAGAAGAACATGTCATGCAATCCGAAAAAATGTAAAGAACTTATTTTCAGAAGTAAAGGCAGCAAGTCTCGATATAACCCCGTATTTGACATTTCTCAATGCAGTAGTTTTGTTTTCGCGGAGGTTACGATCCAGAGTGATTGTCAGTTTCAGGGGCATGTTTAACTAACATCAATTAAAGCAAACAAATGTTTCCATGTTCTAAGGATCCTTAGAAAAGAGCAATATTCACAAGCTGAAACTGATCACTTGTTCACTTCCTTAGTTTTGCCTAATTTTATCTATGGTTTACCCGTATATGGGGCTTCTGAACCTGATCTTAATATTGTACAGAACCAGTTAAGATAGATGTCATAAACGCCGTTTTATTTCTTACCCCGTTTCAATTAAGGATCTACTATAGAAGAAAGACTGTAAAATTTTTAAGAAAGTAACTTCCACCCGCTAGCCCCATATATTCCCTCAAAGAAACTCTGTTCTTATAATCTCCGTAAAAAAAAAAATGTGCTCGTCCTAAAATTAATACCGAGCGTTTCATGATAGACTAATATTTAAACACAACCTTAGTACAGAATAGTTAGGATTCTATGATTAGTTTATTTATTTTATGTTTTACGGTATCCATAAACAGTTGTAACATAGGATATGTATATTCATCTTGTGTGAAATAAAGACCGATTATTATTATTATTGTTATCATAATTATCTGTCAGTTGGGTCAAGGAAAGGGGCCAAAGGGCTAACAGATGAATTTTATGGCTTCATAAAGTCGAGAAAACGTTCTATTTTTGCCGGATTGATTCCTATTTAAATGACAGCGCATTTACAGCAATTAAAAGGGATACAAAGTTCTAAACAAGGTATATGAAGCGTACCATTGGTCAATGGAAGGTATACGAAAGAGGGTACCGTTTTCGTGAAAAATGGTATATAAAAGGGTAAAGGGTTGGACCTCGGGCCGGAGCCTCCCCGTATATAAGCTTGTTGAGTAACCCCCTGGGCGGCGCTGGGACAAAATACGGAGACTGAGGGAGAGCGTCTTCAGTTTTTTAATACTGTGCAAGAGCTGGGTACAGTCGAACCTCCACTAACAGCCACCGTCTCTCTACAACGGCCACTTCATTTTGTCCTGGCGGACAGTCCAAACATTGACTCTCATTTGAACCTCCCTACAACTCTCCACAACGGCAACGGCCACTAAAACATGTTCCCAGCTCCTAAAATCCTAAAATAACTTCTCACGATCTTGACTAAAACACCACACGGGTACATACGGGTAACATACGAGTAACATATGGACACATACGAGTACATACGAGTAACGTACGGATACATACGAATGCTCACGAGTAACACAGTTTAAGAAATTTTGAAAAATGTAAATGTAAATTATTCATTTATAACAGTTTTTAACAGTTCCTCAAAATACATAACTTAAGTAATTCATATCATTTACCACAGAAAAAAATTCGCTTTGTCTTGTTTTGTTTTCCTTTTTTCTATTCTTTTATTTCAAATAATGCGTGACTGGCTCATACAATCATGAATAATGATCGCATATGGGTAGAGATAGGATAATGATCGAGTTACGAGTCTGAGTTGAGTTAGAGTTGAGTTTGAGTTAAGTTTCAGCTAAGATTGAGTTACGTTTGAGTTACCATTTTTCGGCTTTCATTATATTTTATTTTTTAATTTTTCCATTCTGTGAATGCAAATGATGGCAAATATCATCGGCGTTACACATATTTTTGCAGATGAAGTGCGTAAATTCAATTATTTTTCAATTTTACAAAAGGGAAAGGGTGTAGACAGCCACACCTCCCCTCCCCTCCCTAGCAACCTTGGAATACCGCCTTTAGTAAAGATCCTGGACCACCCTCTGAACGCCTGGAACAGGCTATTAATAATGAGCAAAAAATTTCAATACTAAAAGATAAGAACGTAAGATTACAATCGCTTAATTTCTGTTATCATTTTTCTAGATTTCACCAAGAAGATCAAGACTTTTGCCGAAGAAAGCACGCTTTCAACAATAAAGTATTCTGAAGAAGGCTGGAGTATATTAACAAAACAACCTCTTCGTTAATCTCCGAAAGACTGTGTGTACAGTAGTTCTACATTTTAAAACCCATGACTCGCTTTAAAAAGTGGAGACTGAACTGCTTTTTCTCAAAGACGTCAACATCTGTGATTGAAACGTCCTTTCAGTTTAAGGAGTGATATTCAGAATCGTTACAGCAAAGATTTTGTACACAGAACAAAACAAAAAGAATCGAGAAAAGTATATTTCCGTACGACAATAACATTTACATACGGTCTAGCCTTAACGTAAAAGCTTGGCATGAAGGTGGTTCCTTCGTAACCCTAGAGACCTAAAACTTCTTTAAGAAAGACTTCTATCCAGAAATATGAAACAGCTCAAAATTGTCCTTTTTTCCCCTCACTTTCCGACGGTGATCCGTTCCATCTTGTTAAAAAAATCCCCGCTAGTGTAGATCGAATAAAGATTAATTTTTGTAAGCAGCTACCGTATTTTTATTTAGCGAGTCAGAGCTATCCAATACTTTCTGCAAAGTGCACGTTTTGACCTACTTTACTTCTGTTTCGTTCTCTTTCGCGGCGATCACTCAGTCATCGCAGGAGCCGGCTCCTGGTCATCGGCAATATGTCTTTTAAAGAGTGCAGCTAAATGTCGTGGGTGTGGGTAAATGTCGTGGGTAAAAAAAAATTATAGAAAAAATAAAAATAAAATAAATAAACAGAAAAAAGTTGTAAATAGATAATTTTATGATATAAAAATCTCCTCGGGTAAATGGTATGGGTATAAAAACAAGCAAAGAAAAAATAAGAGAATTAACAAAATTAAATCGAAAAACGTACACACCGGTCCCCTTCCCCGCGGTCAGGAAAGCAAATAATCGAAGCCTTAGCGCGTGCGACTTGGGTCCCCTTTCACAACATCACTGTATGGGACATGTCAAAGTTGCCGATGAACATTTATCCACACCTGAGCGATCACTGCGAAAAAAACGAACCAGACGTACAATATGTCGAAACGTGCAATTTGTAGAAAGTTAATGGAATAGTTCTGGCTCGCTGAATGGAAATATAAATAGCTGCTCACTAAATCTTTATTCGATCTACAATTTCAATGATCAGCGGAGATCTGTTATCACGATCGTGGGAAAGGGGAGGGGAAGAGGTCTCTTTAATTGCATACGAAGAAACCACCTTCATGGTCAACCTTTTTAAGTTAAGGCGAAACTGTAAATTCTATTGCCTGAAAAAGGGGTTTTATTTTTAGTTTCTTTTTTTTAGCCGTATGACTTTACACTTGCAAATCAGTGACTTTGTCCATATATTTTCAAGGTTCTTTTTTTCTAATAATTGTAAACAGGATGATTTGAAAACACAAGGTGTGTGAGACTAGAGCCCTATTTACACTACAGAAAAAAATGGGCCCGGAACCCTAAAAAAGCTGGCACAGACCAGATATTTTTGCCGTGTAAACCTTCCGTACCGTGTTTTCATGAAACGGATCCGGACTCGCTTTTTTCTGGTTTTGGGGGCAATAGGCGGCTATGGCCACAAAAACCGAAAAAAAACTAGTCCGGACCCCTTAAACTGTTCGAAAGCACTGTGTAAACGCATCTTCGTGTCCTACCATCTTCACATGAGCCTGCCGTGCTTTACGATGGTTTCTCGCATGTGTACTATTGCGCTTTTCAATCATAAACCTTGTAAACGGTTAAAAAAAATTGGTCCGGAGCACTTTTTTTCTGCAGTGTAAATAGGACTTAAATGACTACCCATACAGAGATATAGTTTTCTAAATTCTAAATAGTTTTTGTTTTGTGTACAAAATCTTTGCCGCAACGATTGAATATCATTGCTTCAACTGAAACGAGGGTTTCAGCCTCGAATTTGACATCTTTGAGAAAGAACATTTATATCCCCCGTTTTTCTTTTACCTGCTTCAGTTGTTTACAAAGAATACACAGTTTCTCCTATTTTTCGCCTAAATGTGTCCGTTTGTACTAAGAATTCGCTTATTTGCTTTGCGAACGCGGAGAATGGGAGTGAGACTGGTATGTAAGTGGAGATTTTTGTTTCATGAATTTTACAATTTTTTTCTATTTAATTTGTTAATTTTTATTTTGTTTGCTAATTCTCTTCTTTTCTTCTATACTTTTTTTTTGCCCACGACATTTACCCACACCCACGACACTTAGCTGCACTCAGCGTGTATATACTAACAAAATATATGAAAAAGATCTCGATATAATGAAACCTCATTAGAGCGAACACAGTCCCCTGGAACTTCGTTAAATCGAGGGTAAACTGGTCGAGATTGTTCTCCGACCATTAATTTCGTATTTGCTAATGAAAAAACTTAACAGTGTGCCGCTTTATGGACAGGCAAACCATGTTTTCGGTTTGTTCTCCACACAAACCTCATCAGTTGCCAGGTTGGCTTTGTTTAGTTGCTCCAGCCGTATAAATAATTTTGTCATACACAAACTGTTGTTTCAATGGAGTGAAAGTGAACTAATTCATGTTTACTTGGGATGGGGTGGGTTGGGGTGGTTAAGGGATTAACGGGTGGGTCAGTCACTTTGGTACCAAAAGGAACGAATGGGCCATGCTTTTTTTTTTCCAGAAGCATATAACCCTCCTTCTGGTTTTTCTTGTGGGAGGCAGTCGTTTTCAAGACGCAGTCCGACTGTAGCTGTGCATTTCTTTAGTGGTTTCAAATTAACAACTAAGGGACCCGGTCAGAAAATCAAACTCGACAGAAAAACGCCAATCAGATCGAAATTTTCCATCCATTTGTGCCAAGATTGTAGTCAGTCTTGTTTAGGCCAGCTAGCGGTTCTAGGATCTCAGCGGCTTATATAACCAACCCCAAAATTCCTAAAGTACCTCCCCAAGGAAAAATCCATGCATAAAACGTGTAAGTGAGAAGTACAGAAGTAGTTTACAAATAAAGCTTGGTACGGGTAGGAGTGGTGCAACGAGCAGGTCTGACATCAGGACCATGTCAATACACTGACATCGCCACAGAAATTGTTTACGAGAAGCCTGTCGTTATTCTGCCGTTTATACTATCCCACAACCCTTTTACATTTCAAAATAAATACCAAATAATAAATAAAGTCATTTTAAAGCAGTCTAGTCAGTTACAGGATAACTTCATAAATTGTCTAAATGGTCATGATCAAAGAGTACTCAGACACGATTATTAAAGTTAGTTCACTTTATACTGTTCTTTCGACCAGCTATTTTTAGTTTAGACACCTCTAATTTTGTCAGATAAGCTTAGTCGTCTCCATTAAAGCAACTGTTTCCGGAGTTATATTCGCCATCATGAAAACCACATCTAACTGAACAAATCGAAGATGGCAAGTGACGTCAAGTTGTGGTTGCGCTTTGGTCGCGCATCATTTCGTTCGCGAGCGTGTGAGATCCTGTCATAGCTAACAGGAAAATTAAGGCAAAAACATTATAATCAATGACTGAAATGTAGTCACGATCTTTGGTAAGGAGAGTAAAAAAGGCGATCCAAGGACGGAATGAACAAATTGAAACAGAGAGGTCGCTTTCAAACCATATCCAAAGGTGTGCGAATTAATGAAACACCAATTGAAACGTGAAAAAAGAAAGAGAAAGCACGTATCTCTTAAGTGGCTATTTCAAGAAGATCAAACCATGCCTCTAGTGGTCGCTTGTAAGACGTTAAAAACAAACCCCAAAAAGTGGTCGCGGTCGCTTACGCGAGTTAACGTTGGTCGTTTTAGGACTGGTCAAAAAAGGGAAGGCGGTGCTCGGGGAAGGGGGGGGAGGGGTGGGGTAGTCGCTATGATGACCTATACGGGGAGGCTCCGCCCGAAAGGGGTACCTTTTCCAGGCTTCAGGTATATTAAATGGTGATGAAAATCGTTTTAGAACAACATGTCATGCAATCCGAAAAAATGTAAAGAACTTATTTTCAGAAGTAAAGGCAGCAAGTCTCGAAATAACCCCGTATTTGACATTTGTCAATGTAGTAGTGTTGTTCTGCTGGAGGTTACGATCCAGAGTGATTGTAAGTTTCAGGGGCATGTTTAACTAAAATCAATTAACGCAAACAAATGTTCCCATGTTCTAAGGACCTTTAGAAAAGAGCAATATTCACAAGCTGAAATAGATCACTTGTTCACTTCCTTAGTTTTGCCTAATTTTATCTATGGTTTACCCGTATATGGGGCTTCTGAACCTGATCTTAAAATTATACAGAACCAGTTAAGATAGATGTCATAAACGCCGTTTTATTTCTTACCCCGTTTCAATTAAGGATCTATTATAGAAGAAAGACTGTAAAATTTTTAAGAAAGTAACTTCCACCCGCTAGCTCCATATATTCCTTCAAAGAAAGTCTTTTCTTATAATCTCCGTAAAAAAAATGTGCTCGTCCTAAAATTAATACCGAGCGTTTCATGATAGACTAATATTTAAACACAACCTTAGTACAGGATAGTTAGGATTCTATGATTAGTTTATTTATTTTATTATGTTTTACGGTATCCATAAACAGTTGTAACATAGGATATGTATATTCATCTTGTGTGAAATAAAGACCGATTATTATTATTATTGTTATCATAATTATCTGTCAGTTGGGTCAGTGAAAGGGCCCAAAGGGCTAACAGATGAATTTTATGGCTTCATAAAGTCGAGAAAACGTTCTATTTTTGCCGGATTGATTCCTATTTAAATGACAGCGCATTTACAGCAATTAAAAGGGATGCAAAGTTCTAAACAAGGTATGTAAAGGGTACCATTGGTCAATGGAAGGTATACGAAAGGGGGTACCTTTTTCGGGAAAGATGGTATATAAAAGGGTAAAGGGTTGGACCTCGGGCCGGAGCCTCCCCGTATATAAGCTTGTTGAGTAACACCCTGGGCGGCGCTGGGACAAAATACGGAGACTGAGGGAGAGCGTCTTCAGTTTTTTAATACTGTGCAAGAGCTGGGTACAGTCGAACCTCCACTAACAGCCACCGTCTCTCTACAACGGCCACTTCATTTTGTCCTGGCGGACAGTCCAAACATTGACTCTCATTTGAACCTCCCTACAACTCTCCACAACGGCAACGGCCACTAAAACATGTTCCCAGCTCCTAAAATCCTAAAATAACTTCTCACGATCTTGACTAAAACACCACACGGGTACATACGGGTAACATACGAGTAACATATGGACACATACGAGTACATACGAGTAACGTACGGATACATACGAATGCTCACGAGTAACACAGTTTAAGAAATTTTGAAAAATGTAAATGTAAATTATTCATTTATAACAGTTTTTAACAGTTCCTCAAAATACATAACTTAAGTAATTCATATCATTTACCACAGAAAAAAATTCGCTTTGTTTTGTTTTGTTTTCCTTTTTTCTATTCTTTTATTTCAAATAATGCGTGACTGGCTCATACAATCATGAATAATGATCGCATATGGGTAGAGATAGGATAATGATCGAGTTACGAGTCTGAGTTGAGTTAGAGTTGAGTTTGAGTTAAGTTTCAGCTAAGACTGAGTTACGTTTGAGTTACCATTTTTCGGCTTTCATTATATTTTATTTTTTAATTTTTCCATTCTGTGAATGCAAATGATGGCAAATATCATCGGCGTTACACATATTTTTGCAGATGAAGTGCGTAAATTCAATTATTTTTCAATTTTACAAAAGGGAAAGGGTGTAGACAGCCACACCTCCCCTCCCCTCCCTAGCAACCTTGGAATACCGCCTTTAGTAAAGATCCTGGACCACCCTCTGAACGCCTGGAACAGGCTATTAATAATGAGCAAAAAATTTCAATACTAAAAGATAAGAACGTAAGATTACAATCGCTTAATTTCTGTTATCATTTTTCTAGATTTCACCAAGAAGATCAAGACTTTTGCCGAAGAAAGCACGCTTTCAACAATAAAGTATTCTGAAGAAGGCTGGAGTATATTAACAAAACAACCTCTTCGTTAATCTCCGAAAGACTGTGTGTACAGTAGTTCTACATTTTAAAACCCATGACTCGCTTTAAAAAGTGGAGACTGAACTGCTTTTTCTCAAAGACGTCAACATCTGTGATTGAAACGTCCTTTCAGTTTAAGGAGTGATATTCAGAATCGTTACAGCAAAGATTTTGTACACAGAACAAAACAAAAAGAATCGAGAAAAGTATATTTCCGTACGACAATAACATTTACATACGGTCTAGCCTTAACGTAAAAGCTTGGCATGAAGGTGGTTCCTTCGTAACCCTAGAGACCTAAAACTTCTTTAAGAAAGACTTCTATCCAGAAATATGAAACAGCTCAAAATTGTCCTTTTTTCCCCTCACTTTCCGACGGTGATCCGTTCCATCTTGTTAAAAAAATCCCCGCTAGTGTAGATCGAATAAAGATTAATTTTTGTAAGCAGCTACCGTATTTTTATTTAGCGAGTCAGAGCTATCCAATACTTTCTGCAAAGTGCACGTTTTGACCTACTTTACTTCTGTTTCGTTCTCTTTCGCGGCGATCACTCAGTCATCGCAGGAGCCGGCTCCTGGTCATCGGCAATATGTCTTTTAAAGAGTGCAGCTAAATGTCGTGGGTGTGGGTAAATGTCGTGGGTAAAAAAAAATTATAGAAAAAATAAAAATAAAATAAATAAACAGAAAAAAGTTGTAAATAGATAATTTTATGATATAAAAATCTCCTCGGGTAAATGGTATGGGTATAAAAACAAGCAAAGAAAAAATAAGAGAATTAACAAAATTAAATCGAAAAACGTACACACCGGTCCCCTTCCCCGCGGTCAGGAAAGCAAATAATCGAAGCCTTAGCGCGTGCGACTTGGGTCCCCTTTCACAACATCACTGTATGGGACATGTCAAAGTTGCCGATGAACATTTATCCACACCTGAGCGATCACTGCGAAAAAAACGAACCAGACGTACAATATGTCGAAACGTGCAATTTGTAGAAAGTTAATGGAATAGTTCTGGCTCGCTGAATGGAAATATAAATAGCTGCTCACTAAATCTTTATTCGATCTACAATTTCAATGATCAGCGGAGATCTGTTATCACGATCGTGGGAAAGGGGAGGGGAAGAGGTCTCTTTAATTGCATACGAAGAAACCACCTTCATGGTCAACCTTTTTAAGTTAAGGCGAAACTGTAAATTCTATTGCCTGAAAAAGGGGTTTTATTTTTAGTTTCTTTTTTTTAGCCGTATGACTTTACACTTGCAAATCAGTGACTTTGTCCATATATTTTCAAGGTTCTTTTTTTCTAATAATTGTAAACAGGATGATTTGAAAACACAAGGTGTGTGAGACTAGAGCCCTATTTACACTACAGAAAAAAATGGGCCCGGAACCCTAAAAAAGCTGGCACAGACCAGATATTTTTGCCGTGTAAACCTTCCGTACCGTGTTTTCATGAAACGGATCCGGACTCGCTTTTTTCTGGTTTTGGGGGCAATAGGCGGCTATGGCCACAAAAACCGAAAAAAAACTAGTCCGGACCCCTTAAACTGTTCGAAAGCACTGTGTAAACGCATCTTCGTGTCCTACCATCTTCACATGAGCCTGCCGTGCTTTACGATGGTTTCTCGCATGTGTACTATTGCGCTTTTCAATCATAAACCTTGTAAACGGTTAAAAAAAATTGGTCCGGAGCACTTTTTTTCTGCAGTGTAAATAGGACTTAAATGACTACCCATACAGAGATATAGTTTTCTAAATGCTAAATAGTTTTTGTTTTGTGTACAAAATCTTTGCCGCAACGATTGAATATCATTGCTTCAACTGAAACGAGGGTTTCAGCCTCGAATTTGACATCTTTGAGAAAGAACATTTATATCCCCCGTTTTTCTTTTACCTGCTTCAGTTGTTTACAAAGAATACACAGTTTCTCCTATTTTTCGCCTAAATGTGTCCGTTTGTACTAAGAATTCGCTTATTTGCTTTGCGAACGCGGAGAATGGGAGTGAGACTGGTATGTAAGTGGAGATTTTTGTTTCATGAATTTTACAATTTTTTTCTATTTAATTTGTTAATTTTTATTTTGTTTGCTAATTCTCTTCTTTTCTTCTATACTTTTTTTTTGCCCACGACATTTACCCACACCCACGACACTTAGCTGCACTCAGCGTGTATATACTAACAAAATATATGAAAAAGATCTCGATATAATGAAACCTCATTAGAGCGAACACAGTCCCCTGGAACTTCGTTAAATCGAGGGTAAACTGGTCGAGATTGTTCTCCGACCATTAATTTCGTATTTGCTAATGAAAAAACTTAACAGTGTGCCGCTTTATGGACAGGCAAACCATGTTTTCGGTTTGTTCTCCACACAAACCTCATCAGTTGCCAGGTTGGCTTTGTTTAGTTGCTCCAGCCGTATAAATAATTTTGTCATACACAAACTGTTGTTTCAATGGAGTGAAAGTGAACTAATTCATGTTTACTTGGGATGGGGTGGGTTGGGGTGGTTAAGGGATTAACGGGTGGGTCAGTCACTTTGGTACCAAAAGGAACGAATGGGCCATGTTTTTTTTTCCAGAAGCATATAACCCTCCTTCTGGTTTTTCTTGTGGGAGGCAGTCGTTTTCAAGACGCAGTCCGACTGTAGCTGTGCATTTCTTTAGTGGTTTCAAATTAACAACTAAGGGACCCGGTCAGAAAATCAAACTCGACAGAAAAACGCCAATCAAAATTTCTAGCAACTCTTACCTTCAATCGATGGCATTATAAAAATAGTTTAGTAATGAAGCTTAGATAAGCAATCAAAATCAGGGAATTGAAAGCTGAGGGTTTTTCCCTTCCTCTCTGAGAGTGTACGGTCCCAACAGACCGTTTGCACGATGGCGTCATTTCACCACTACTACCAAAATCCGAATCGTTTTTCTTTTCATATTTAATTCGGTTATCCCAGCGAGGTAGTTTTTTTAAAAAATAAACAGAAGGCCTAATTTGCTCAAGAAAGCAAAACTCTTAAGGATTCTAGTGAGAGTAATAAAATGACGTCATCGTGCAAATGGCTTCCAAGGTTGGTTTATTTGCAGGCACCAGGTTTCACTGTCTTGAACATTTTAATAGAACAGTAACATAGAACTCTTCTTCTTAAACGTTTACAAAAATAGATGCTAAAGGGTCTTCACTTGACCCGCGAGACTAAGTGTAAAAAGAAATCTTAAGAGAGAAAATGACAGCATCATTACATCGTCTGCTTCACGGGTTAAATATTAGGGACGTTACGAAACTACGACGGCGATGGGAACGGGAACGTCAAACAAGCAACTGCTTTATTAAGCAAAATAACTCTGCACGTGCATGACGTTTTTTTTTTTGCAAATTTCTAAGCCGTCTCTGCACAACAAGGACGGGAACGGGAACGGCAAGGCGATAAATTCTACCGTGCGCGGTCCCCTCTCTTCAGCACCAACGTAAATTCCCATCTTTTAAGTAACATGGCGACTTGGGATAATCGAGAATCAAGGATAAGAAGTGTATTTTTCAGCGACGTCTTAAGGGACGTCGCCGTTGTTGGATCGTAAGGTCCCTATAGCCATCTAAAGAGCGACTTAATAATCTGTGGGGGAAAATAAATTTGAAACATCTCAGTTATCAATCACATGGCAAATCTAAATTGTAAGTGAAAAAACACCTTCGCCTAATTATTGTCTTTGATTCTGTTTAACAATCCGATGATCAGCAAAGCGTGGTCATCGCCAAAAACCCAACTTCAATGGTTCCTTCTCATCTTGATAAAAACTTTAAACATGTTGCAATACTCGCACTGTCTTCGGCCACGAGTCAATTAACTTGTTGCCTACAGGAAGAACAGTTTGTCAGCCAGTTCTGAAGAAGGTGCCTTGTGAAGACTTTGTCCAACCAAGAAGGCAAGTTTGTGGGCATACTGACACGGTGCAGGAACACGCACGGTACCCTGAAAAAGCGTGGTGAGCATTATTCTATAAGTGCTAAGTCAAAGACCTTTTTATAGTTTGGGGATTTTAACAATTTATTATTTGGCATTCACTTTTTCCCTCAGAGAAACTACTATCGCCGACAAAATTGTTGAGACATAAGGTAAATAAGGTAACTTCAGAGAACAAAAGAATCCACACCCCTCCCCTGTCCCCTACATTCAAAGTTGGAGTGTTTGTTGCTTTCTAAAGGTAGCTCGAACAGCGGCACAACATTGCATGGAGGGAATGGGGGAGGAAAAGCTATATTTTCCCCTTTTGAAGTCAGGAAAACGTCAAAAAGCCCCTTTAGGGCGAAGTGTCAACTCATTTTGTCGGCGATTGTAGCTTGGTCAGCTATTAATAAATTCGAGCGGAAATGTAACACTAAGATAATTTAAAATTCCGTTAGCAAAATACAAAGAACAAACGATCTAGTGTGAAATGTAAACAGGGTCATTTTCACTAACATAATAGGGAGCTTAAGAAAACACGATTGTGGACAATGCACGACAACGGGAAGTAAGACCTTTTCCCTTTTAATATCCCTTGACGCCAACACATTTGTCCACATTTGTATTGCTAAGTATCTTTACTCTTACTGAGACGAACTGCCAAAACAATTGGGCAAAATTGCTGCCCAGGACCGAGTTGTTTAAAGCGGGGTTAAGATAATCCAGGGTTAGTGTGAAATTTTAATTCACATATGAGAGCTTAAAAACAAAATTCAGTTTGATTCTTGTCATCTACAATTTGATGATAGAACACTCTAAAAAGAATAGAGGAAATTATCCGAGAAGGTGCTATTGATGAAGAGGAAAAGACACCTGGGCCGAGTTGTTCGAAGCTAGGTTAAGATAACCAAGGGTCAGTGTGAGATTTGAATTCAGATTTGAAAGCTTAAAAAGCATTTCAGTTTTAATTCTTTTTGTCTACAAGTTGATGATTAGAAGCTCTACAAATAACAGAAAAAATTATCCGAGAGAATCCTTTTGAACACAACAAAAAGAAACCCGGGTTAAATTTAACCCTGGGTTGAGCGCTAATTTAGGCTTTTTAGGTTTTTATTTTCTGAACAAAAATCTACATTTTAGCTAAGAGAATTCAGTGGCATTCAGCTGATTCCTTATATAAAATCTGCATACTATTAGAGACCTTAAGATACCCCGATATCGGTGTACGGGTAAGGGTAGTGTACCCGTACACGTAAAATGTTCATGTGCGTGACTCACTGTGACTATTTCCATTAAGATACCCGAAGAATTAACGCAAAATTAACTCTGTACATGCAAGTCGCTTAATGCATACAAAATCTCCCTCAAATTCTACCCTTCATATCTTAACAACAAGCTGCAACAAATAATTCATTCATACATAAGCTTATTGAAATATCATAGAAAGATTTTAAGAAACTTGGCGGGAAGTCCCTCGACCGAAAGCTTGTTATCGCAAACCCCGCCATTTGATCGAGGCACATCACCAAACAATTTCTTTGATTGTCAACTTCAACAGTGACTCCCATGCTAAATTTTTCAATGCTATTTCTTTTGCGAAACTCGAACGTTCGAGCAATTCTCAGAAATCCCTCCAAATACCGCCACAAATTGATATCGTTTCAGAGTTCAACCTGCGCATTTGAGGTCCAAAATCAATACATTTTGAAGCGCTTTCTTTACAGCCAAAATTCAAATTTGGCAAAAATATTTGAACAGACTTGCAATAACATTGCCAAGGAGTCATACAATTTACATTTGTACTTAAAAAAGTCTTAAAAACTTACTCGTTTCTCCATCATGTAGGACTTGCAGCTTTCGTAAATCTTCTACGGGTAAACTGGTGTCTACCCCGGAAAAACGGCTAGTTCTACCGGGCAAGGTCGATGACGTCACCACAAAATGAGAAAAACATGGCGCTACCCGTTACCCGTACACCGATTTCGGGGTATCTTAAGGTCTCTGTTATGTATCCGAAGAGGATCATAATTGTTGCCTTATCTTATTTGCAAAAATGTCAGCAAGCAAGTTAGACCTTTTTTAAAATAGATTTTAGAAAATAAGAACCTGTTTAACAAATTTTAGGTCAACCAGGTTCTTACTGTATTTTAATTATTTCACTTACAGGCCAGTTGTAGTAGAGGTGAGTAAGCTTGTAGGACAAACGCTGGAGATGATCTGGTTTTAATCCTGAATTGTCTTCAATCACATTGAAGTGAGTGGGCGACACTGTTCCCTGACGAACAGACTGACTCACAAGGAAGAAATCATACCTGGACAATAAAATAATTAGAGTAAATGAATAGTGCATTTTCTGTCTATAAAACGCAGCCCTAGTGCCGATTGCTTGTAACCCTTTCATACCTAAGTTGGAGTTGCATGTAGTGAAACAACCATTGAAAGCCGTATCCCATTCAATAGTGAGGGAACAGTTACAACATCCAAAACAAAAAACAGGTATGCAGAGTTCATACAAAAATTGCAACCATTTCTTAAGGACTTTTCAAGGACCACATTCAATTTTTAAGAATCACCTACTTTTCACAGATTGTAAAAAAATGCACATTTCTAGTCAATTCTAACAGGACTCTAAGGGTTGAACTGTCTGCTCCACCAACTTCTCAACTTTTTTCCAGCTCACTTGTCTTAAAATGTTAATTACTGCATAAAACAAAAAAACGCGTTATGAAAATCACCTTTAACGTTTCTGAACTATGATTTATATTCTGTCTTGGACAACCAAAAAGCATTAAAAACACTTTCCAGGACACTACATTCAAAGTTAAAGAAAATTCCAGGACTTTTTAAGGAACAATTGAATTCAAAGACTTTTCAATGACTCCCCCTAAAATACACGCACTTTTCGAGACCATGCAAACCCTGTTATTGGAAAAAAAAAGGAAAGGGACTACCGTGAGGTATTAAAACCAATTCAGCCTGTCAGTTTCCAAACCTTACCTAAGCCATCTGCAACTTCATGACAGGCATGAGATATTGTAATTGGCATTCATGTATGTAATAGCATGCACGTAGTTTACAAGAAAGTCATTGGACAACTGAAAAATGAAGAGTACTCTACGTAACAAGCTCTTTCAATGTGAATATTCATACCATTGAGGGCGAGTGATGTCAGTGTCGACAACAGTTCCTGGGGGCGGGTTGGTAGGGTTTCTACCTTTGATAAACAACCTCGCACTGATCCTTTTTTTAACAATGATGACAGTTAACTTGGGCCTGAAAAAAAAAAACAAACATGGAATGTAGATTCAGATTTAAGTGCTTACTAATAGTCAAAACTGCTTACCAAAAACCAAAACCCGTCATCTTGAAAATGAAAAAGGTGTTTTCCAAAGTTTTTGCTGTAAGGCCATGCAATATCCTCTATTTTTTAATGGACAGTGTTGGTCTCCTGACTTGAGGTATGATCGGCGCATTAAAAAGGCCACTGTCGATTTGCCAATCACGTTGAAAGAAAATTTACAATTCACTTCCGGTAATTTGTTGACTCTGTTAGGGGCCCAGAACAGGGATATCCGCGCTGCTTCGTAGAGGTCGCTAACCCTGCCAAAATCTACATATGAGACACAGGCTAACCAAAAGGATTATTCTTCAAAAACATCTCCAGGGTGGTGGATTGACCTTTGCATCCTTCAGTACAAGTGTTTTGCATCTCTAGAGTTTTTCTCCTCAAGGAGACAAGGGTAACGTAACCACTGAGTACAAAGATTTTGAATCACCACACTCACGCATAGTCTGCAGCGATGTCCCTAAATGATGATTTCAACTGAGAAACTTCATGCTCAACAACAGTCTGCAGCTGGCCATCACCAACGCCATCACGGTAGATGATGATTCGGTCTGGGAGCTCACGATTAATGTCATTGTAACGTCTCAAGGCCGCTGAGAGAGGAAATCATGCAAGAAAGCAAAGGAAGAATTAGATAACTTTTTGAGGTATTTGTTGGATTCTTCATCAGGGATGTCACCAAGATTTCAACTTGCAGGGTAAATACAACAAGTAGGTGGGGAATCAAACAGCTAGGATTTCTTTTGGTTCTGTTTTTCTTCTATTTTTCTATGAAAGTAGCCAGGGGCCACACTCATAGTGGCTGGGAGAAGTCAGCATAATTCTTAAATCATACCTAGCTTCATCTAATATTGTTTAAAATTCCTTCTGCCTTTCCCATTTCCCCTGCCCTACACTTCGTCAAAAAAGACTGCATTTTCCTCCCTCCCTGCATAAAGTTGTTGGATCACAGGTTTTTGGCCGGTTCTTAGATAGTGTAAAGTATTCATTATTTAAGTGCAACTCTCTTTCCAAAACTACAAATAACTATATCTTATAAAATGGCTATGGAACAAGAGAATTACCACGCATGTTTACCACCAAGCCATCAATCAGCTCCATGCCAGTGTGCTGGAAACTCACCCTGGAGTAATATCTAGAAAATAAAACAATGCGAGTTAAAATGAATTTGAATGTCAGTACTTGGATAGGTTCAATTATTCTAGACAACGGAGAAGTAACTGCTGGACTCAAAATTAACTTTATTCAGGCATCAGATGGCGACCAGAGAAAAAATTCTGGTCACCACATCTACCTTTTGGGACACAAGTTTATGGCTTCAAGGTAGTATGGCAGTTTCATCAGAAAAAAAGCTTGTATTAAATGATGGAGTATAGCGTAATAGCTAGCATAGTCTTTTATTTGCTTGTTCTATATTGGCACATGGACAAAGTTAATCTAGTCTTTTGGCAATGATAGTCTAATATTTTTGGAGGTTTCTCTGTAGCTCAGTTTGTTTTTATAGTTGAACCTTCACTTGACTTACGGACACCGTCTGTAAGTGGACACCTCCTGATAGCGGACACTAAAGTGCCGGCAATTTCTCTCTTCAACACTACAATTTTAACCTCCCACAAGCGGACACGGACACCTATTCGAGGTCCACAGGGTCTAAAATAACCACTACAATCCACTATACTTTATTTTCATACACATCAATTTGCCATGCATCTCCGCCCGTAAACAGACAGTAAACAATATCAAGAAAATCTGTAACAAAATCACACACTGACCTAGTCAAAAGCAGTGTTTTGAGCTTACAGTTATATGAAGGTGACATTGAAGTAGTCATTTCTATTCTAAAACGGGCTTTTTTTATTCACTGCAGTACAGAAAGTTTTTTTATAGCCTGTGTACAGACCCCCCTCCCCTCAGGAAAAATCGGAGAGGGGGCGTCTGTGATTCACTGTCACTAATCGTGTATGGGAACAGTTTTGCATAAATCAAAAAATAACAATAATAATTTCCGCCGACCAAAACTTCCTTAGCTCATGTTTCATGTCATTTCAGTTCTCAAAATGTCGGTGCATACGACTCATTTCCATTAAGAAATTGAGAGAGTGAGACATTTTTAAATTTGGTTCACTCTATATCAAGCATAAAAAATGTTCTTACAAGCCCTTGTAGATCGTTTTCACTGTCACGCAATAAACAGAGCACAAAAAAATAAACTGGAAACCATCCAGTGGAAGAAATGTTACAAAAGACTGATATGTAAACAATTTGTCCAAGTCTCAGGTCTATGTGACCCACAGTTTCTGAGTTATTTGCCAAAACATTTCACGCACCATTGCAGAGCTTTGTATGGAGACGCCATATTTGTGTACAGTTTTGCTACACAAATATGGCCACTGGAAATCAACAAAAACATCTGCAGTTCACTTTTACAATAAAAGCTTTTTCTTTTCACTTTTCAATTTTGAAAGAGCATGACGTGATAGAAGCAACTGTGAAAAAATGTTTGGAAAAGCTCAATTAACATCTTGAAATGTACTTATTTTTCTAAAAATAGTAACAAACTGGTGGGAAATTCAAAAATATTAGTGTGGCTAATAGCATGATTTGTAGTGATATTTGTATGTGTAATCAAATGGTGACGAGTGAAATCAGGGAATAATTTCACGCACGTTTTGTCCAAATCCTTATAATTTCCCAAGCCTTGATTTGGACAAAACGCAAGTGAAATTATTCCCTAATTTCACGAGTATACCATTTGATTACATATTAATATGATAGGTGACGAAATTATACGAAATTTCACCAGCCGTTAGGCGAGTGAAATACGAGACAATTTTGAAATATCACAAGTGGCATTTATGCCAAATATCACGTACAAATCATGCCATCATTTGATAATACTACTACCCGCAAAAGGTTTTGTAATTTTAACATGTAGGTATTTCAAATTAAGCTGAAATACCACTGCTCTAAGTCAATCAAATTGCAGAAATTCTCAAGTTGTAGTATAAACTCTTTAACCAATTGAGTTTTAAAAAAATAATTTTCACATTCTATTCTATCGCATCATGCTTTTTAAATGTGATGGATAATACAATCACAAGTGGTCTAAAAGACATGTTCTGGTGCATTGTATGCCCTCTAGTGCACCAGTTTTTTTTCCACCTCCCATAAGCAGACATGTACCCTTGGTCCTGAGGAGGCTCAACTGTACATTGTTAGTCCTGCCTATCTATGCCCCCTTAATAAAACTTTGTTTGTGCCTTGTTTGAGTTACTGGATAACGCCACTTTGTTTTAGCACCAGAAAATGAATTCCTATTATGAATGGAGATGCAAGTCAAGGGAATATCTTACCAAAACATAAGGTGACACCAGTTGGAGATCAGGTCCTAAGAATAAGGTTACCAGTGCTCAATTTTTGGTCAAATTAATGACCAGTGAATTAAAATTTTAAGCCCTGAACTACCCCCTTCCACCAAATTTAAAAAACACGATGAGTGCCCACTTCAAGTTAGCACTACATAAGCCCACAATAAAAATAAGCACACTTGGCTAATCTTAACAGTGATGGTAACTTGAAGGTCCCCACAGAAACACTACAGTAGTGAGTAGTGTGCCATTGTTTCAAAGTAACACCTACTTTGTTAAGGTTTGGTTCATGCTGGCTACAAAGCCTCCAACTGAGCGGCCTTTGGTCGACGAATCATGATAACAATCAATTCCAATCACCATGGTCTTTTTCAACTGAAGCAAAGGGAATGCAATGTTATTTACATCTAACTCATTGCAGGGTTCTAGATATGCAATGTGATCAAAAGTAGTTACACAAGCACTTGTGCCACCATTTTGGGTGACACAGAAGACAGGGCACCCTGCAGCAGGCACAGCCTCCTTTTGTCTTTCAGGCTCTGCCTGAATTACATCAAACCTTTGAGATTGGCACAGCCTAGACGTCTGGACTAGCAAATCTTTCTCTCTCTCAAAGTGCGAGCATCCTTTTATTGATAAAGCGATGGTCATACCCAAGCCTGCTGTAACAAGCGCACAGCCATTAGGCCTGGGTTTTAAACTGTTTTCCAAACAACATGCTATGCATGCTCAATAAAGATCTTACTCGACTCAATGTCTTTCCCAAGTGTGGTAAAATCGATCAAGCAAAAGAAAGGCTCTGCCAGCAGAATGAAGACAAGCCAATCTAAGATACGTGCAGAAAGTCCCCAATCTACTCTATTAATTCAGTTGATAAAACCAAACTTGTGAATCCTATAAATATGCATGTGTACCCACTTCAGATTCCAGGCCATCATGCGGATTTTAAGTGCGCTGTTTAGGTCTTATTTTCGTTTAGCCTGTGTACAGATGCCTCCTTCCAGCCTCTCTCTGACTGTTTTTGAGGAGAGGGCCAGGGGCGTCTGCACACAGGCTTGCAAACTCCAACCCTCCAAGTTGCGACCGTTTTGGCCGCCATGGTGCCTTAAATTTTGAGCTGGCCACTTGATTTGTAAAAAAGTCTCCCTAAACCAAAAGAGTTGGTTGCCAAATGGCGCCCGAGCAACAACTTTAACTTGGAGGGTTGAACTAGGGTTTGATAATTTTTAACACTTGAATAGGATAACACCACCAGCAAACTAGCAATCCTCTTTTCACCACACTTATAACCTACTTTATTGACTGTTTTATCTTGACAATAACTTTAAACACAATTGAGCAGCCTTAGCACTGAAGAGACAGTGACAATCAAAAAGTTAAAATTCAGGAACCAATCACACAAAAAATTTCTACTGAAAGACAATTTCAGGAGTTTTAACATGATTTAAGGTGTCATGGATACAATATTGCAAATAACAGCAAAAATAAGTGTCCACTACAGGCTAGTTATCACCTGCGACAGAATCTCAAGAGCTTTGATAAGAAGTGCAAGGCACTATGATTAAAGGGACTATGTCATGCTATTTACTACCTTTTCAAAAAGCTAAAACCTTTATCGCATCAATTGTGTTCTAAAAATACTGGTCCAGTTTTGTTAGTTTAAGACTATATTTAGGTATTGAAACTGTTTCCTGTCGTCCGTTTCAACGGATGGCAAGGATTAACATGGATTGAAACTTGGAAAACTTGGGCCAAACTTTTCAAGTTTTAAGGCTCTGCTATAAATCTGATTATAGTTACTGTTCTCTGATGAAATTTGTTTGACATCTTCATCATGACCTTACAGTAGCATCTTGTGTATGGGTAAAGGAGCTAAGTAATGACTTCCGCACAAAAATGATCAAAAGCAGCAATATCCTTGTGACATAGCCCCTTTAAGTACAAAATCAAGACACTGTAGTCATAACTGTACTTACTGGGATTTCAACTGCCCAAGCTTCTCCACCGAGCTTGCAGTTAAGCTGAATGCCAATCTTGGTGCAGACACTCATTAACATTTGCTTTTTGGAAATTGTTCGACCAACAATAACTTGAGAAGGCACTAAACATTATAACAGGAATTGTATAAAAGAAAGATTAAACCTTACCAGAAACAAAGGAACTACCAATGACACAGGAAAACGATACAGATGCTATGAGCAGAACCATTTTAATTTGAAATGAGAAAATTCCGTTTTTCTAACCGATCACAAGGTTTCATAAATAATAGGGCGCTTTAGCCATGACGGCAGCAACATTGACTAAAACGACAAAAAAGCAATACACTGTTCAGTGGTGGAAATAATTTTTCTTACTTACTGCGCTTTTCACAAACATGCGAATTCTGAAGTTCAAAAGCCAACTGGCGATTGCGTTTCTCGCTGCTGTCAATCATCTTAATGGACCTCTTAGGACACAAAACCTTACAACAGGTTCAAAAGGTCATGGTTTCTGATTTGTGAATGGTGGATTTCAATCCGTTTTGTGTGTTTCTGTGTTTCAAGGTTCGTTGCTTGTAATCGTAATTATGATTGACAGCAGCGAAAAACGCAACTGTGAAGACGGCTTTGGAACTTTAGAGTTCGCATGTTTGTGAAAAGCGCAGTAAAAGGACATATGTCCTTTCAAATCTTAATTCTGAAAGGACATATTCAAAATTGGTTGTTCATCAATTAGCATACCGTAGTTATTCAAAGAAGCCCTGCGGCGCTTAATAAATTTTTCACGCCTCAAAAAGAATTTTTTTTAACTATGATATTGTTAATTTCTGTATTTAACAGAATTAATATCTTGATTTTGAGTATAATGGGGCAATGGTGCTTTACTTTTTTGTCCCAAACATGGTGCTTATTTAAGGGCGGTGCTAATTCAAGTAAATACTGTCATGCTCTCACACTTGTTAGCAACAAAGACGTTCTAACAATGTCCCTAAAAAGTTCAGGTATGTAAATGTCTTGAAAGGATAAAAATGAGATAGAAATCTACTCGCAGTTACAACACTTTTAAATCCCACTTTCTCCAATCCTTTAACTTAATTTTCACGTCACGTTATGTTTGCGACACTGGGAACTTTATGATCCAACAATCCAGCAGGGAAAATGTTGCTTAAAAAATTAATGTCCCTTCTTCCAGTCTTAATCGCGATAATTCCTACCCGTCTACTTTATCAAAAATAGGCACCCCCCCTCCCGGATTTTAATTCCTAGGACCCCTATCCCAGTTCAGAAAGAGAAATGAAATTTCATTGTCGCTTGTTTACATCCTTCATAAAATGTAAAACTAGGCAATTTCATGTTGTTTTCATGCATTGTCCTCATCACTTTAATTTTTCATGAAAGTGCTACAAACATTTTATGTAACAAGGTATGGAGAAAAGTCAAGTACTTTTCAAGGGCTTTTCAAGATGACTAGTACAACTTTCAAGACTGTACGAACCGTGACAATTGAGCCCTGTTTAAAAGCTATCTTTCTGTTGAACTCTGTCTCACCTGGCATTTCCACACAGCAGAGCTTCTTTATGGCATCATAACGGTCCTTTCGATTTGATGTCAAAATAGTTACAGCTATCTGTAATGAAGGACTGTAATTGTCTTTAATGGCTTGCAAGTAATTATCTGTTCTGTCATTCTCCAACCTTATTCTACAAAGAAACAGCAGAATCATTACGTCACCATCTTAATATAATTGGATGTCAATGTCAAGAGGCTAGGGAAATGCCTCTAGTGCAGCCTCTAATCCACTGCTTTAAAAGGACACAGTCAGCTGATGCATTAGCATATCAAAAAGAATGAGAATGAAAGTGAGAAGCGCATCCTTTGGATTATGTAAGCACAAACCTTGTGAAGTCGAACTAACTGCACAAAATTGTGATTATAAACTGACCACCCACATAGCTGTCATGGAATCAAATGCCAACCAGCAGCAGACTAAAAAAAAGTGACTTACTCGATGGCAGGTGCAACTCTCATTCCCATTGGCCCACACACTTTCATTAAAGTGCTTCCAAAGTCTTTGGCATTTCCAGTATCCCTCGAAGAAAATACCAGTAACCAATTCTCAAGGTTGACTGAGCTGTGGAGTGGCATTCCTCTCATTTCCCTTGACCAATCTGCCGTCTTGGGGTCATAAGAATACTAGATGAAGAAATAAAACAGATATGTCATAATTCTACATAGTGATGTAATGATAACCCCTTCAACAAAAGTGCCCAACACCAACCATTTACAATGATAGTTTCACAGTAAACAAAAGCACCAAAACAAGGATATTATGACATTTACCTGTGTATAATGCGCACCCTAAACTTTACGGTCATTTTGGAAAAAAAAACTTAAGACAAAGAAAGGAAAAATAGCTACACAAAACTCTGGCTGCCTATCCTCTTCTTTTTCACTGGTTTCTACATCTTAAAAAAACAATTATCATCATTCCATGCAAATGTTTCTTCCAGGGTGCAAAGAAAGTCATTTTCGCTAGCATTTACCAGCCCAAACGTTATTTCAACTAGCCCCCCAAATTTTTGATAGCAGAATTGATTTCACAGTTCTTCTGTACGTTGAATTTCTCAAAATACTTCACTTACCCGTCAGGCAAGTTAAGAACAGAACTCACTAGCACGATAGCAAAATCCAATAGCCCTGGGCTATTGGACACTACTTTCTTTGCATGCTGTCTTCCCTTTGGCCGAGAGCCCGCCTTGTGACCTGCAACTAACCGCCTACAAATAATGGTCTGCAAATGCGCAATATCATCCAACTGTGTTTGGCCGCAAATAATATTCTGCTCATGCGAAAATAAAACCACCCTTTTCTCCTTGCAATCGCTCTTGCTTGAAAATGGCAGATCACTTCCCTTCCTGAAGATATTCATTAAAAAACCACAGGAAACATTGGACAAATCCCACTTGGGTCGAACTTGGTTCTAACCTGGGAAATAATAATTCCCAACTTTTAAAGTTGGGTTATTCTTGGGACAAAGTTGGGTTTTAGTTTAAGAGTTACATGCTCCACTTGTAATTCCCAATATATGATACCCAAATTAGACCCAAAATTAGCTTCTTCAGCTTATTACATTGGGGATAACTTGGGTTTACATAAATTAATTTGCACCTTCTTTGGGACTATTTCAAGGAAAACACATTTTTTATATGTCAAAATTGGGACATGCTCACCCCAACATTAACTGTTTTGTTGTGTACTCAGTTATTCTTGGGTCAAAGTTGGGTATATTTTAAGAGTAATATAGGAAAATACATGGCCACGCGGAGATAAGAAATTTCTCTTCGAGTGTTGACGTGATTTATTACAAAGCCATAGCAGTGGTGATATTTTCACATGTGAAGATAACATGTTATTTTCGCATGTGAAGATATCAAGTTTTCCCGCGAAAGCTCACCTGGTATTTCATTGGTGCTTATATAATAAAATTTCATCTCTTGTAATTCCCAATGTATGTTTCCCAAAGTACTCCCAAAACTAGCTTCTTCAGCTGATAAAATTGGGGATAACTTCGGTTCATAAAAATTAAATCACACCTACTTTAGGACTATTTCGTGCAGACACAGTTTTTATGGCTGAAATTGGGACATGCTCACCCCAGGATTAACTGTTTTGTGGTGTGCAGTTATTTTTGTAATTTGTGTTAAAGAAAAGAAAGACAGAAAAAGATGCACCAACATAAGATTTTTTCCCCATATAACAAAAATTCATGTTGAGTGGGATAAACTCTTCTTACTTACTCTAAAAGTAGGTCTGTTTATATTAAGAAACAGTCAGCTCAATTAAAGAACAACATCCTCGTTTTAAGAAGGAAAAATTAATTGATTTAGAAACGTTTTTAAGATGCCGAAAATGGTTTTAAGACAAAGCTTGAATTAAGTGTAAGCAGGGTTGTCATTAAGAGCCGGGGGCCAGGGATTTTCCCCGGCTACTAAGAGAGTGGCCCCCGGCTACTTTTATTGGAAAATAGAAGAAAAATAGAACCAAAAAAAAAAACCCTAGCCATTCTTACTGAAGAAGTCCTGGCGAAAACTCGTTCAAAAATAAAATTTGATTTTAAAATAACTACTGGCATGGATTTTATACCTGTGTGCATTTGAAACACAAAGGTTGTAAAATTACCAACAAATTTTGAAAAAGTTTCAGTTAAAGGTATTTCGGATGAAAAAGATCTAAGAATAATTTATGGACCAATCACAAAGCAACAATTCAGCTTAAGCTGACCTCTCGGGAAACAGACAATTATAATGCCTTTCTCTGATTGGTGCCTTTTGATCCTGAAACATAAGCTTTTGAACATTTCAGTGACCGTTTGAGTATGAACACCTTCCAATTTCCATAGTACGCAGTGTTCAGCCAGAATTAATGCATATATACCTTCTTTGGACTTTAAAGAGAACAGTTTATCTTTGTGCATTTGTTATATTCTGCAACTACTCACTAAACTGGATTTCAGTAAGAGTTCATGCATCTAGCTTTGGACTTTGACTTAAGAACAGTTTATCTTTGTGACTTTCTTAAGCGTAAGACTTGTATTTTCTTCAACTACATGTACTTTCCCCTTGCAGTAGTAATATTGTTTTTAGCTTTAGCTAGAATAGAATCAAATCAGAGAATCAAACTCATTTGTGAAAAGGATTCCAAAGTTTGTCTGTAAATTTACACTGTCAGAAATACCACATTATGTATTGCAAGTGTTTCCAGTTATGTAAATAAAAGAATGACATTTTTATATCAAATTCAGGTTGGTTTGTATTAGTTCAGTTTTAGTTTGATGTGACAACTAAATAAATTACTGCCATTTAAGCCTGTCCTTTGGGAGGAACTTAACAGCGGTTGGAACAAAGAATAGAAGACCCAATTGTGGGACTGTATGAGGCTAAAAGGTCCTTGTTTTTTTTCCCAATTCTGACCCTATTGGGACCACTTGGATACGACTTTGCGACAAACATTGGTTCAGGTAAACACTTCTATGGGACTAAATGTGGTTTAACTTGGGGTAAATATATCCCAAACAAGAACGCTCTAAGTAGCGTCGAGTCTTGCTTGCTTGGAGATAAGTTTTGTTGTCAAAGGCGCCGGTGCTGTTATAATACTTTTTCGTTTGGAATACAAAACGAGTGTTATATGTCATAATGTAAATACTCAAAAAGTAAAAATTACAAGGAGAGACAGGCCGCACATCTTAGCCTCAAACCGGTGTGAAACCTTTGAAAACCTTCTACAAAAAATACTGCTTCACTGAGGAGTACTCTTTCAGGGATTTTACACTCAAAAAATTGAACGATGATTTTTATCGGTATCAGGGGCCCATGACTCTGTCAGTATAAATATACAAAGCTTCTTTGTACCGGACCAAGATACGGCTTGGTACAGTATATGTTCAGCACAGGAAAAATGTGTAAGTTCAACAGAACCTTATACAACACACAGTTAATTCAGTTCATGCGTATTCCTGCTGAATTTGTTGTCCGTTTTACAAGAGATCAATATCACATAAAAGCAATTACATTTTCCATAGCTGCTTAGTAACTACTTTTTATATCTCCGTACAGTCTCAAAGTACAATGTTTAGAGTTGTACACAGCATGCATTTTAGATAGATAGATGAGAACTTTATTTTAGCATGATAAAACGATCAGCATTGCTGGTGGGGCCGTGCATACAACAATTACAAGAAAAGTAAGGAGTACGGAAAGCAAATGTACAATTAAAAATTAAAAACTCTTAAAGTTTTTTCTTTTATTACATTATCACTGGGATAAAGGGTTTCTTTTTCCAGGACAATTTCACTTTCTCGTCAAAACAGTCACTGACTCAGACAGACTCGGATTAGTTTACTTGAATTTAGTGTCCAGTACAGCAAACAGGATTATGTTCTGTGAAATTTATCTACAGTCTGCGACCCACATCACTACTGATCCACGATTTATTTCTTTCTTTTATTTTCAAGTTCTTTTCAACCGATCCTTGATCCTGATTTTTCAGCAAACCTTGAAGTTTTGCTTATTAAGATTATTCCTTTTTTTTTCGACCACTGAAGTGATCAGTTGTTCCAAAATAATCAACACATTTAAGCGATAGAATTCTTGGACCAACCCGTTCCGGAAAAGCTTGATATGGGATTTCTATTCTATGGACATGAAGTGCGGCAAATAGAGTGCGCAGATAGTCAAGTTCAAAGCTACCCGTATATAACACATCCGTGACATATGTAACGTTAGGGCGGATTTCCACTGACGCGTTTTTGGCTCTGCACGTTAACGCACGTAAATTTTAATCACGTAAATAAAATAGAGGTAAGATATAAAGTGTTGAGATTAAACGTCAAGTTGAGCGAGTTTCTACTTTTACGCTTACATAATTGTACGTGCGGCCTTTCATACATTGCCTCTATTTTATTTGCGAACGCAAATTTTAGGCACGTACGCACGTAAAAATTACGTGACAGTGGATTCTTGATACCTCAAGTATTTATAAACTGCAATCCGACTTCACATCTTAACAACTGCGAAAATCTATCAATTAAATAGATAAAACAAAGTGAATCTATTTAACCGTAGATTTCCAGTAATTGAGACAATATTCTGAGAAACGTAACGCCTTAAAACACCACAAAATAGGATTTCCCTGCTACAATATTTTCCCATCGTACTTGAGGATATTTCCTTTTTAATCAGTGCCCACATGTCATGCACAATTACACGAAAATCAAGGGCCTCTATTCAAGGAAAATTACATCATTGCCAAACTTACATGCGTCATTTCAGTCATCGCCAAAAATATACCGCATGCTCATCATGAGACTCATTCGCATACAGTGAAAGTCGCCACGATTCTTATCCCCACATTCCACGGTCTTTGCTAGGAACGCATGGCCTACAAACTACAGGTCCCACCGACAAAAAAAAGAAACGACTGCATTTTTAGAGTCTCGCTCTGCTAAAGCAAGCTCGACTAATTAGACCCTTTATACTACTACTTGAGAAATTTCTGCAATTTGATTGGCTTAGAGCAGTGGTATTATAGCTTAATTTGAAATACCTACATGTGAAAATTACAAACCTTTTGCGGGTAGTAGAATAAACAAATAATAGCATGATTTGTAAGTGATATTTGTCGTAAATACCACTCGTGATATTTCAAAATTGTCTCAAATTTCACTCACCTAACGGCTCGTGAAAATACGTATAACAATTTCGAAATATCGCTCGTGGTATTTATGCCAAATATCACTACAAATCATGCTATTACCTATACATATTTGGGTCAAATATGGGTTTATATTGAGGATTTAACAATTCCTATTTCAACACTGGTTGGGAACAACTTGGGAGTTGTTCAGATTTCCCAACTTGAGGTATTATTTTGGGAAATGAACATTTCCCAAGTTTAATTCCATACTAGACCCAAGTTAAGCCCAAGTTAGAACCAATATAACCCCAATAACCCCAATTTCAAGATACTGAGATTTCTCTTATTTTTCCTGTGAACAAATTCAGTGATCAAATTTTGAAACACGTCTAGGTGAATAAAAGTGTGCATCATACACAGATAAATGTGGTATATCAATCAAAATACTCCTAAAACAAAGCAAAACTATTATCTAATGAAATAAATTTGTTTTTCACTCCCAGTGGTAGATTAACATAAAAGAACTGTTATCTTAACTCTATGAGGTGTCCTTTAGTTGTTTTTGGTCCATCTGGACCCATGTATATTATTCTTCCTGGACGGCAAAGGGTTAATGACCAAAAATTTGGAAAAAGGATTTTTTTTATCTGTGTGATATATTTGTGTTTTTGATATAAGCTTAACATCAGCAAAAGGACAGTAAAACAAACATCTGGATAAATTTCAAGGGACTTGAAACAAGGTACTTATGATGTGGCCAACACTGCCACTTGATAAAATTAGTTTTCAGATTGGCCTTCAACATTCACACCTCTCTATATTTCAGCACAACAAAAAATGTGTTGTATTTGTCTCAACACTATTATTTAATACAAACAGACATAGCAGATGTGGAAAGGTGTCGTGCTTTGACTGCTTCTTCAACATGTTTGATTGTATGCACAACAAAGGAGTTTAAGTAAACTCACATTTCTGTCCTTCTGGAAAATTTTTTCAGGGGGAAGAACTCGCCCATTCAAAGTCAGCGTCTCTTTCTCAAACTAGAAAACAAAACAAAGATGTATACAGGACGCATAAGAAATAAGAAAGTTAACTGGCAATAACCAATGACTGGGAAGAGCTGGTAGAGATGCATTTATAAAGATTTTGAGAGCTGCTTTTTTAATTAATTGCATAGCAAGAGTGTAGCACAAAATGGTGAATGAACAAAGAAATTGAACTATAAGCTGAACAAGACTAACTTTAAATTAAACAACTAAAGAGTAATGACGTCATAAAAAATTACATTTTTGAAATTATGGGATTCGTCGGGATATTCTGAAAGAAATAAATCCAAGAGGCCTACTTGCCAAAAACTAGCATTGTGGGGCAAATTGTCTCTTAGATATTAGCCCAGGTATGCTCTGATGACTCCTTTCCTTCAGAAAATCCTGACGAACCTCATAATTTCCCAAATTTAATTCTTATGAGATCACTTCCGCACTCTATTTTTTTTAAAAGAACATTTTTTGCTTTGATCACAATGCAAACAATAACAAGTGACAACATTCAACACAAGTGGAAGATGTTTGTTAACGGTGTAAAGTGCAGGAGGAACATGCCTATTAAACTGGAAATATTTTTATTTGTTGGGTAAGATATAAAGATGACCACTGGAAGTAGGACTATGTTGCAAATTTTCCACATAATAATTATTTTTAACCTATCTTCCATTGGAGTACCATGGTATTGTGACATCATTGTCCAAGACTGCTGCCTGAGAAATTTTTTGGGTGCCCGAGCCACATTTCCAGGAGCTTTTTGATTGATAAACTTCAAATTTATTAGGACTTAGATAGTAGCATAGTCAAGGTTCAGCTAACATTCAAGGACATATCTCCTTTTTTCTGTGTGTAAATTTCTTTTCCTCAACTCGATTCATGTGTCCCCAAACTCAGTTTGTTCGAGCAGTTTCAAAAGCACAGAATAAGCAGGGAATTTTAGGCGACCATGCGTGCTCCTTGTTTAAACTTTTAATTGCCTGTGAGCAAATCATAGGCATCTCTGGTGACTGGGCACCCATTAGGCAGTAGCCTTGCTGTCCCTTGATATTGATTTGCATCACAACAACCGATTGATATTATAATTAACTTTAGGCTATGTTTCATCCAGATCGAGCTGTTTACATACAGGAGTTCCAAAGATGGAAGTTATGCACCTAAAAATACCAGGTTGAGCAACCTTAAGACATTACATAAAAACACTTTACCTCAAGGTTCCATCCCGCCAATTCAGCAGCTGATTGAGTATTTCTGTAAAAACATAGCAAATTTGAATGACTAAGTATTTCATGAGATTCTCTGTACTACAAGCTGTGTTCTTGCAGCAGTCGGTTGCTCAAAAGATACTTTAGCCTATAGGTGAGTAGCAGATGTTACTCTTCACACAGTTACCTTTCTTTTAATTTGTATTGCTTCCCTTCAGTGCAACAAAGTTCTAACAGTTTTTTTTAAGGAGATGCTGCACAAGAACTTTGAAAACAATAATCAAAAATCAATCAAAATTCAATTCATTCAGAGTATTTTGCTGCTTTTGATCCCCCTGCGAATTCTTTATAATGAGCAATCATTGACCAAATTTAGCAGACCCTATGGGATAATCTATTAAACAATTATTCCTCGAGCCCGAATGGGCTTTGAGTCAATAGCCCATGAGGCCGAAGGCCGAATGGGCTATTGACTCAGAGGCCATGAGGGCTCGAGGAATAATTGTTTTAGTAAAATCCAACTAGTTGGTCAAAAATATCGAGAATAAAAACATTCTAGCTAGTTCAAAGCTAGATTTAATCCTTTTTTGTCCCCAAAAAGCCCGTACTTTTCGCTACAAGGGGGCTATAACATATAGCCTAGTAGCAGCTCAACAAATCAGAATGCAGCATTGATATTAGACCAATGGTTGGATTTTACTTAAACATAATACTAACAGATTGACAGGATTAATGCCAGAAAAAGGGACAGCAATGAAGATGCCCAGGGTATGGCAAGAACAGCAAAAAAACAACTTGACGATCATCTCTGCTACTGTATTTGAAGAAGATCCAATTTAACAGAATTAACAACAAGTGCTAGTCTTATCTTGCAGTGTTGCCAGATGGACACGCACCGGGATCACACCATGTTCAACTGCATTTTACCATTGTGGCCCTGGTTGTTCAAACGTTGGATAGTGCTATCCACCGGATAAATCACTATAAAGTAGACAAGTATTAGGGAAGCCAATTGTGTTATCCACTGAATAGATTTTTATCCAGTGGATAGTGCTATCCAATGTTTGAACAACCGGGACCTGGCATTTTGGCTTTGTTGGGCAGTTTAGTGAGAATTGATTACTCAGCCTTGGCATTTCAAAACCTTGGGGACTCAGTTTATAGCACTGTTCTAATTTGAAAGACTTCTGCTTTTCTTTAAGTAAGTGAGGGCCTGTTTATATGAAGTGAGCCAGTCCAGTTAGCTTATGCCTATTCTCTTGTTTTCTGGGTTCAAGCAACCAGAATATCGGCAAGCCGGCCCAGCCCACTTTCTAATATAAACACAACAAAAATTTTTTAAGGAATCAAGGCATCAGCTGAACTTGCCTGGTAAAGTGGGCCAGCCCGGCTAACTGGTTAGGCTAACAGAGGTGAACTAGAGAGCCCAGTTGCAGATTGAAGACTGCAAACACTTCCCCAGATTTATAACTTGGGCAACACTGGGCACCCAAGTAATATTAAAAACACATACCACTGGATGTGCAATGGTAGATTTTTCTGAAAAACCTACCTGCAAATGTCACCCATGAATGTCAAGAGCGAATCATTGCGAGTCTTGGGATCAACGCGGGTATGCACTGCCAGATCTTTCATCAAGCTGAAGTCAGAGCGCATCTCATCCGTAAGTCCTGCGTGTGTGACATGAAGCGGGTTAGTAGTTTTACTTTCACTGGAGTGGTAACAGATGCAATCAAGATTATTACAAAGCCATTTTTTCAATAAGAGACACTACATCATAAGATACATCCCAATAAATGAGATGCAAGTAAATTAATGATCAGAAAAATTAATCTGAAACACCCACTGATACATAACAACAAAGATTGTTTTTGCCACAATAACTTGTGCCATCAGTTACTACGGTCAGTTCACCTATATCAACTAAAGTGAAAAAGTCACATAAGGAACAAATTAATGAAAGAAATTGCAAGCATCAAAAGAAAAGTGCTGTTTTCCAAAGCCATTAATACTGCCCATTTTTTATGCAGAAAGACAAAAGGTACCATCATGAATTTCATACCCTTCCTGTTTTAGGACTAAAATTTATTGTATAACATACCTGTTAAAAAGCATAACTCAGGAACAAGTAATACCTCCCCTTCAGGTATTCTTTGCTGTTTCTGTCCAGGCTATTTGAAAACCAAAACAGTGCTAGTCAGTTGTCTAACATCCAACAGAAACATTGAAAAAAACAAAAACAAAGATTTTCCAGATTTTAGTCTAAAAGCTCCTGTAGTGGATACTGCTACCCAAGATTTTGCTGTTACATTGTATTCATATTTTTTCACACTTCCAATTCATTTTGGAATTACCGTAAAATTCCGAAAATAAGCCCCTCCATGTATAAGCCCCCCAAACTTGTTATGCAAAACACCCTCCGTTAAAGAACCCCTCCGAATATAAGCCCCCCCAGGGCTTGTACTTGGAAATTGCCCTCAAATACAAACTAAAATAAAGCTAAAACGGTCAATTTACTTCCATCTATAAGGCTAGCCCAATCGATTTTGAAACGCAAATTTCCCTCCATGGATAAGCCCCTGTGAATAAAAGCCTCTCCAAAAATAAGCCCCTCAAAAAGGGCCTTTGAAAATTATAAGCCCGGTGCCTTATTTTCGGAATTTTACGGTAATCGCCCCACACTGCCTCAATTGCAATCTACTCAGTACTATTACCATTGTAGCCTGCGTGGCAGGCGTTTGAAAGGGAAGGGAAAGGGAGTTTCGAGAAAGGGAGTTTTAGGCGCGAGAGAAACGCGAGGGGTGCGCGAGGAAGGAGGGAGGGAAACGCCTGCCAGGAAACCATTGTTTTTCTCGTTATTAACATCTACCAGGCGAATGTTAAAATCCTGATTGGTCAAAATTTGATAAGATCTAAATAGCGTGTTCTAATTGGTCACATACATGTCATTCAGTAACTTGAGTGTTACCATTCACAACTAAACATATGTCGTTAGTAAAGCGTGTTGAGATTTCTCTATGGGAATTCATCAGTAGAAGGCATCAATTTCAGCTTCAAAGGAGAATAGAAAAAAACAGTTAAAGGACCGTATGAAGGAAAAGCCTGTCAGCAGATGAGGTTTACTGACTGGTTCTGAAAAGTATTATCTCCCAACGGCTTGTCAGTTTTACTTGCCTGAAGAAATAAACGAAAAATCATGCTGCCTGTGTGCTTGTCTGCTGTTTGACCCGCGTTATCAACGGCAAGATAATTGAACACGAAGCGATCTATAACTTTTGGTAATTTTTGGTCGAGAACAGGAACTTACTTTAATAATAAATTGTTGCCTTCTGGCAGATCTTCGAAGTTCCAGTTCATCCTGATAGAAATTCAAAGAGTGCGTGACGGCAAAGTGTTTAAATTTTTCTTAGACAAACATTGCATTGAAAGTTGCGAAGAGCCACTACATTTCTTATTAAATAGTTTTCCCGTCCGATTCCTTCATCAACAACTTGTACTCAGCACTCGGCACGCGCCATTGCAACTTTCAAGGAAGATTCCTTCGATGGACGACCACATTTGAACTTTTTTACAGTACCTTTACTTTAGATTGCTTTAAGAAAACAAAAGGAAAACAGTACAAGAAATACGTCTGGAATACGTGCATCGCGGCCAGACTTATTTGACAGCTAGTCATTCACAGTTTCGTTATTTTTGTTATTTTTTTAATTAATAGTAGGCGGGATGGCAAAAACAATGGCTTTCTTGCAGGCATTCCCCTTCTCCCTCGCGCGTGGTCTCGCGCCCTAATTCCCTTCCCCCTCCCTTTCGAACGCCTGCCACGCAGGCTATTACCATTGATAAAAAAATGAAGCATAAAGCACTTACCATCTTCTTCAGCTTACTGACTAGAAGAGGCTGCTCATGATCCGTGATTTCTTTGTCATAGGCCTTTAAGACAACAACAAACAAGTAAGCAAAAACTTCTAACAATGTAGGAAAACATTTCGACAGATATGAGGAAAGATCCTACTGCCAACATTTTTTATCTGTTGCTGGGAATGTTGACCAGTTAAAAAAATTTTGTAATAGCTTTGTAATATTTGGCTATGTTTTTTTCTACCTCAATGAAAAAAATGTTGGCTCTTAAAAATCATAAACCATGAACGATGAGGCTTCAAGGATTTACAGTGCAGGCCAAAGCTAAGCGAACAAAAATATACGCATAATGGCATTGGGAAATACCAGTCCATGTGTCAGTGCACATTAAGACTCATTAGATTGTTTGCGCCATCTCTTTGTTAATAGCCTGGGACCCACTCCACAGTGGGGAAAAAAAGGCAAATCAAAGAAAGACTATCGTCGACTCGTGGGAACATTGTTTTGGTTTTCCCACAGTAAATTGTAGGAAATGATAGAAATTCAGATTGTTTATCTATATATTTAATATACTATCTTTTCTCTGTAAACACAATACTTTTCTTGCTGTTTATTGCACTTTATTAAATAACAGTTATGTATTAATTTTAGGTATATATTTATAGAAAACCAACAAAACAAATAAGCAAAAAAAGACCAAACAAACAGAAACTAGGCAAAAAAAAAAAGAAAGAAAGAAAGGAGATGAGCAGGACTTCAACCCGGCGCCTTCGGCTCGTTGCCACTTTACGTAACCACTACACCACTAAGGCTGATTACGTCACCCTGCCAAAACTTTCTTATTTGATGCCTTTTCCATGGAAAATCCACTGGCAAACGCCATTTAAAGATGATCAAGACGCATAAAACGGTGCTATTGACAGTTAAAAAAACAACAACAACAACAGTGTAAGCGCATCTCATGGCAATGAATGAATGAAAGAACACACATTGTGTGCTTCACAAAGCCGATACCTTGTGTGCAAAGTACGACACAAAACATGTTTTCTTATCTCGATTTCCGCTGTTACTTTGAAGCAAATGGTCAAAATCACATCCATTTTTGGCTCATGCAGGTTATTACCCCTGCAGGCATTTCGCCCAGAAGGCGAAATCCCGAGGAGGCACTACTCTAGTAACTCGCGCATATATTAAGGAAAGTACTTACAGTTGAAATATACAGTCATACAGTCAATATAGAAAAAATCTCGATTTGCTTGAACAGGGGCCGCGAGGAATCAGTAGGTAATGATGATGTTTCTATTGTTTGCGCCCGCAAGTACGAAATGGTTTAACTGTGTATATATAAACACTTGGAGAGTTATATTTCTTGACTGCCAGGGCCATGTTTGACAAATAAATTTAGCTGCATAACGTACAGCGTGCAAAGAAAGTAGTGTCCGACAGCCCGGGGCTAGTGGATTTTGTTATCGGGCTAGTTAATTCTGTTTTTAACTTGCCCGACGGGCAAGTGATGATTTTTGAGGAATTCGAATAACAGAAGAACTGTGAAATCAATTCTGCTCGTCAAAAAGCTTTTGGGGCTAGCGGAAATGACGTTTGGGCTAGTAACTGCTAGCTTCAGCTTGCCCAAAGGGCAAGCTGTAAAAATGATTTTCTTTGCACGCTGACGTATCTCCTAGTTTAGCTTTTCTCAAACATGGGTTATTTTTATACATAAACTATTAGATAGTGTAGCATAATTCAGCCACCAGACTAACAAATGACTACATACCTTTCGATAGTACTCTATAAAGCTCTTTTCAACCTCTTGGCCTTTTTCTGTGCACTTGAACGTGCCAGTTGGATGTTTATCCCACTTGATGTCATCAACACGGTATGTTTTGTTGTTGTACCTAAAAAGGATAAAGACAGCAGAATTAATTACAGTGCTAAGACAAAGAGATTATCATCAGAAACCATCATAATTCAAGAGGAGTTACACTACTTTAGAAACAATTGCAATTGACTTCCAGTAACTTGAACTCTTGCTAACTTGAAGCTTGTGCTTACTCAAACAAAAGTTGATTTCCGCTGGATTTTCTTTCATACATTTGCTGAAATTTTTTTTTCTGAGACTCGAACCCTCAATAACTTGAACCTGTCGCTAACTCGAAGTAATTTCCCTTCAGATCATTTGTACATAGGATTTTAAAATTTTAAAATCCAGTAACAGTGCTGAAGGTAATTTAAATTGGGCCTAAACACTACTTGCTGTCAATTTCTAAGCCATCACCAAAAAAATTCAAACCATAGAGACTTGGAAAACCTTCAGCGAAAGTTTTATTTTTAAGCAATGAAAAACTAAGCTTTTAGCAAGGAAAGGAATTTCTATGCTTTGCACTCTGTCTATCTATTAGCATACAGAAAATACTGGTTTTGATCAATCGGTCATGTACCAGTATAATTTATATCAATGAGAAATTTCAACTCACAGTCAACAAGCAACAGTGAAATGATTCATAACTAACTTGCTAAACAAAGGACAACTTTGAGGCCATTTAAGGTGGCTGAACACAGTTCGTTAGGTTGTGAATCGTCACTGTGCATTGAAAGAATGTGTTCCATGATGGTAGCAAGCCATCCTCGGAGACCCAGGGGCAGTAAGTCGGGTTGGGAAAAAAGGCGTGACGAAAGTTTTCAAGTACGGGCAAAAGAGCCCCTGGGTACCGACTCTCACCGAACTATTTCCAAAAATTCAAGTGGATGCCGGCTCCTGATTGGGCACAAAAAATGCTTTGTATTATTGTGCACAATCGGCGAAGAGTTTCTCCTGAGTTCTTTTCGTGAGTTCGTACACGACGGCTATTGTCCGGTTCGTTCACTAAGCTTATGCGTGCAATGGAAACTTTTATTTCCTACTTTCCTGACCAGAAACGAAGGAACTACCGATGAGTTGATAAAACGTTTGGGATACTATCAGCAGAAGCAATTCAATTTGCCCCTAGAATATTCTGTTTTTGACAGATCACAATGTATCATAAATAATAGGAAGTTTAAGACGCGGTGCCAACGAGAAAGTCAAATAAGGAATAGCTTCACAAGGCAAAACAACAACTTTGCACGTGCATCACGCTTTTTTGTACATTTCTTTGCCGTCAACTGCACGACTACCCGTGAAAATGCCTAATTTCATGTTTTGTGAAGGACGTAAACAAGCAATGACAAAATTCATTCTCTTCATGAACGTGGATATGGTTGATAGAAATTGAGCTCCAGAAGAGTTCACTTGCATTTGACAAAGTAAGCGAGTTGGAATAATCACGATAGAGACTGAAAAAAAATGTGAATTCACTTTTCCATGCGACGTTTTTGCGGCTGTGAGCTGTCGTGGTATCTTTTGAAAACTCCCTAATATTTACAGAAGACGTGACCAATTCAAGCGTGAATACCTGTTGTAAGCTCAAGGTTGTATTTTTGGAAAAGCGTCTTTAGTTCTTGGGCAGACAGTATTTTGAAATCAGATGGGGATTTTAATATGTCCAACTGAAAGTTTCCTGTTTGCGTGCATTTCTTTGGAGCATGAACCAGACAAGCCGTGATCGAGACAATAGCCGTCGTGTACCAACTCACGAAAAGAACTCAGGAGAAACTATTCGCCCATTGGGCCAAAAAATACAAAGCATTTTTTGTGCCCAATCAGGAGCTGGCATCTGCTTGAATTTTTGGAAATAGTTAGGTGAAAGTCGGTACCCAGGGGCTCTTTTGCACGTACTTGAAAACTTTCATCCTGCCTTTTCTCCCGAACTGACTGACTGCCCCTGGGTCCCCGAGGATGGTATCAAGCTCAAACTTGGCACAGACAATAGAATAATGACATTTTGTTTATTAGGTTGAATGTAAGATTTCAATCATTGCCATGGCAACACAAGCCTAAACTTGTGAATTCAGTAGGTTTATGGAAAATCCAGTCACTAGATTTTCTTATGAAATTGCTCATAGGTTACAATGAGTATGTAATGCTCATTTTATAAAAATAACTTAACTGAATAGTAACAAACAACACTTGAAATTTGATTGTGTCAAAAAATCGTCTGTTCAACTTTAATTTTCAGGTTTTCAATGATATTGACAAAAATTTTGCCACATTTCATCAAATTCTAATTAGTACATTTTTAGATATCGTCGTTTCTTTACAATGTCTACAAAAGTCCCATTGTGTGCTTATCTACTCATGAAAAAGATGTTAACAGTAGAGGGATAAAGCATTTCAAGGGGCAAAAACTCTTCAGTTTTTAATTTTTCTTTAGATCACATCGGTTTTGCACTAGCAGAAACAATTGCCACGGTTTTCATTAAGAATTCTAGTAGCAGGAGAAAGGTGTAACGTTAAAGGGGAATATTTTGAAAGAGGCTCCATGTCTGAAAATAAAGTCATAGGCTACGGAACTTCAGGAGGGAATTCTTTGATCTGTGATGCCTAATGCACACCCTGAATTGCGTCTGTGAAATTTCTCAGCATACGCACAACTTCATGGCAGAGAAACTGTGTTCAGCCATCTTAATGAACATATTTCATTTTATCAAAGACCGAATTTATCATCCACATCCGAAGTTGTATCTGCTTCACCGTCCTGTACATCATTCTCATGTTTCTCGAAAGTTCAGGCAACTTTTTAGGCTCAAAATCAAATAATAAAAAAAGATTCTTCTATTTAAAGAATATAACTGCACAACGCAGTTAATAAACCAGTTCATTCTGTTTCACTTACTGACAGTTTTGTCATAATTTTTGCCTTAGCAACTACTGAAACTTTGTTCTTTTATGTTAACAACAATAGCCTTCCGGCAGTCCTTTGGAAAACTTGCACATGTACTCACAATGACAGAAAATTAAAGCAAACAAAAGAAAACCAGATACAATTGCTTGAATATGAACTGAAGATTTGAAAGAAATGATTCTGCAAGCAAAAGGCGATTCAGATGTCACAATGTAGCCTGCGAGCAAGCTATTTCTAAGGCTAGTTGCTGCATCATGGAGAGTGACAAAGGGTCTTTATAAAATAACTCATGATCAATACCGTGTCAAGACAATTTGGCCAACAACTCTCTTGGTGGCTTCATTGTAGAAATCTTTTTTGGTATTGTACAGTTCGTAGAGGTAATCTAAGACGGTGCTCTGTCTCAGTACTTTGTGTGAAACGTCAGCAGACAGAAGAATATCTGTTTCATACTGCAAGATTGAGGTAGTATAACCTGGCCACAACTCCAACCTAAAGTAAGTGTCAAAAATCATTACATCAGTAGACATCTTCAGATTCATGCTGCATTAATACCAAACACGTGGTTTAATTTAAACCATTGTCCCTGGAAATCGGCTGAAAAAATTATTTAAAGATAAAACAGTACTTTGCCGGTGATCTGTCATGTTAGGAGGAGAATTATCCAAAAGGTTGTTTACAGGTAGGCACTACACAGTTTGTTTCCAATACCAAATAACAGCTTCCATGGTTTCGCAATGGGGAAATTACAGCAGCATTTGAAACTGCCCCCTGAGACCCTTTAACCACCAATGGTTGGTTTTATGGCCAAGCAGACATTGTTCTGTCACACCAGTGGACAGAAACATGCCAAATGAAGAAGCCAAGAATGAAGTTTATTAAGAAAAACTGAATGGCACCCAGCATATGAATTCTTCAAAAAAATTAGATTTTTTCATCACCCAGGAGCAAAAGCAAGGCATAACGGGCCACTGGGCACTGCCAGAGCAGAACCTTGGAAGAGGCTTTTTTTTCACTGGGAATAATATTATTGGGCTCTAATTTACATATGGAAAACAATTAATTTCAAGTGGCAGGAAAATAAGCGAAAGTAGACAGCACTGAGGTCCAGAGGCTTCTTAACAGGTACAGGGTCTGGAGCCAGCAAGGC
>NC_133211.1:26036452-26143952 GCF_958299795.1 Porites lutea | reverse complement strand
GTAGAAGGGACATGGATCTGCATGGGCGGTTACGGTTGGTTCAGGGGCGAATGGGTTAAAGAGATTGAAATATGAGCTGAAATAGCTGCCATGAATCTTTCAAAAATGTTTTTGCAAGCCTCCAAAAATTACCACAAAATGTACAACAACACAAAAAAAACACATAATATAAGCTAAATGATAGATGATGGATGTAAGAGCTGTTCTCCCTGCACATCATAACCATTTAATTTTACAATTCTCTCTTAGTTATTTTAGATTATCATTATAGTATAACATATTATGCGTAGTTTAAATATTTTTTACTTTTATATTTTATCGGTAATTCCAATAATTTAATTATGAATTGTGTCCCCAAATTAGTATGGGATTGTTCCCAAGCTATACGGCTCCGACACATTAATAAAGCTTTCTACTCTATAGATAACGCTGAATGAATAAAATCAGACATCGCCAACTGTACCATGCGTAGCAAGATATAAAATGCTTAACTTGCATTGTTGTAGATGCAAGTAAATGTTACATATAATTTGAAACCTCTTGCTTTTTGCACACATCTCGACTTAACATACAACAACGGCCTAACATTTCTTGAGGCAAAACGCTGGGAAAAGTCATGATTTGGATACCAAAAGTTATTCTAAGACTATTATACTTTGATATCCTTTACAGACAAGAAACTTCATTGAAAAGCCGGAGTGAAAGTCACAGAAGCGAATTTCAAGACAAGTGCTTGCAGAGATCATGTTAACACAGAAATGAGGCATTCTTACGCAAACAAAATGCAAAAAATGCATCATCAAAATTTTAATGCATCCCAGGATGCAAGATGTTGACTTACAGAACTCACTCCACTCACGTTGAATCTTGAATAGAGTTTGTTGTTTGAGCGACGTGTAAAAAAATTTTGAACAAAGCCAATTCACATTGTGGCTGCCATATTGGATTTAACTACGCAAAGGGGCCTGGAAACAATTTACACATCTGGGAAACTTTAATGAGCTCCTGCCATGTTTGTTCATTGTTTGATTGACTGTGCTGGTCGAGTACCCACTTAAATGTGCCCGTAACATGGCAATGAAATGTGAAAAGGGGGGAAGACAATCAGTTTTTGGACAAATGGCTGAAATAGTTTGGATGGCTGCAAACAAGAATCTTAGGCGATGACTTATTGATGATTTGTAAGGATTACACAAAAGCTGGAAAGAAGAAGGCGTTCACGACTGGATGCAAAAATTTGCAAAGATAGGCACTTGTTCATCACAAGTCAGGTGGATCACAAAAGTTTGGCAAAAGTGTTGCTTCAGCAACATCTCAAAACCACAAGTGACTATGCTAGCTTATGTTTTCAAACAAAAAAAAGACGATAAAGCTTAGGTAACAGTAATTTGGCAGTCACTCTTTCTCATAACTACAACAAAAAGAATTTCTTAGGGGAGGGTCACCAATTTGACTGGACATGTGGGTCTGAGGACCCAGATTGAAAAATCCTAGTGCCATCCCTGTTGTTTGTTTACTTTTTATCCACAGAAATTCTCTACCCACAGTCGACAAGACGCATTAAGTTTTGGTTTTTAGACACCCGTGTGGGCTACTTGTCTAAAATTTTAACCGCCTGCAGGATTATTGTAGGCACCTCTGGTGAATGGGCACCCATTAGGCAGCAGCCTTGTTGCGTAAACCTCTTTTCCAAATATCTTGCATATGAATTATTGAACAGTCCTGTTTCCTGGCAAGACTTTTCGTGCATTCATATTTTTTCATTTCCCAGATTCTGGACTTTCTGTACTGAATGTTTTGCATTTTATCATTTTGATTGTGTAACAGCGAAAACAAATAATTGATTTTCATTTATCAATCTTACAAGTACACAAGGTTTTACATCCCCTTACCAATAACTCTTATTACCCACCCCTCCCCTGCTTCCAGCACGCTCCCCTAATTTTGAATCACTGCTAGTTTTAGCAGCAAAACTTGAACATTATTTTTCACTATATACTAACAAAAACTGACCTGCGAAAAATGATGTTGAACAACTGCATCATGTTTGGGGATCCCACAGGAACCTCATTTGTGTACGTGATTGTCATCTGCACAGGATCACCATTCAGTTTGGTTAGATTCAGTACAGTCTCAACCTCTGGAAGGCGGATGGGGAGAAACAGCATCATTCCATCAAAGGCGTGGACTGAACCAATCACATCTTTCTGGCTTTTCAAAAGGCCTACACGCACTCTCTTAGAATCTTGTACAGGCTGGTAGCTGACATTGTACTGGTATACACCAAAGTTTGTTTTAGTCTTGAGCTTAAAGTGATTTGTCAGCAAGGTTACCGGTCCACCAGACAAACCCTTCTTATCTGAAATATGGGCTGGCTTTGAGGCTACATCACAGTCTGGGTCCTCCCTCAATCGACACCGATCGCGCGATGGCCTTTGTTCACTGACGCTCATCCCTGCCATGGCCTGAGTTGGTGGTGCGGGAGCTGGTTTTTGCTCTTGTGTTACAGGTGGTCTCTGTGGAACAGGAGCCGGAGCTTGAGCTGCTTGTGCTGGCGGAGGACCTCGCGATCTTCCTCTTCCTCCTGGGGGAGCCTGCTCCTGCTGCGACACATCTCCGGGTCTTCGGGCCTGATCTCCACCGCGACCGCGGCCGCGGCTTCTTCCCCTTGCTCGACCCGTCATTTTCCTCTGCTGCTAACTACCCGCAAAAAGAACAAACCCTGCAAAGCAAAACAAGCACCAATCAAGCCTAACTCAAAGCATTTGACATACTGCAAAAAGTTGTTCTTTTTCAAGCAAACCCAGGACTTATGCATCGGTCAAATCGAAGCTTCAACATGCCCCCCCCCCCACCCCCCGGGCATTTGACACCTTTGCCGTCCCGGGGAGGAGGGAATTTGATTATCAGAGTCTTCCAGGGGGTGGGGAATTAGTCATGGTGTAGTAATCTCAATAGGTGGGATCTTTTTTTTATAGAACGCTTTGTATGTTGCATGACAAAGAAAGGCTGAGCATTCAGTGACCTTGTAGCAGCGATTTCCACCGCTTTGCACGAGACTTTTGTTCGTAGTAAATACGCTAACGGTGTTTCTCAGTTTTTGTTATATTTATAAATATTTTGTTGGACAACTGAAGGTGTTTCCGCGGTCCGTTTCTGTCATTTTTGTGCCTGTGAAATGTCCCCGGGGTGGGGGCATTTGATCACCTGAATGGACCCTAGTGTGGGGCATTTGAATGGCATTTTGGCCCGAGTAGGGGGGAATTTGAACAATAATTTTCCAGAAAGTCAAATGCCCGCGGGGTTGCCCGGGGGGGGGGGGGGCATGTTGAAGCTTCGATTTGACCGATACCTTAGCAAACGACAAATGTTTCACGCTTCAATGGCAACCAGCTTCACGTGGTTGTGGAGTATCATACATATGATCAACAGCTGAGAATTGTCAAAAAATGAAAGCATACTATTACACTGCTTTCGTAGTTTTCAAAATATAACCTCAAACTTCACAGTGGAATAACGGGGACAATCACTGTAGCCTGCATAATTTGACCTACTAGGCCATTCTTGTTTATTGAAAGCCAGCTCGTCGAGGAATTATGCAAACGGAACGGCGTCACACAGGGTCAAACACATAAACAAAGGATCTTAGGCGGGCAGAATAAGCCGAACTGAGTACATGGAGAGTCGAAAAAAGAGACTAGGGCCGTCCAAATTCGGGGTTAGGTATGAAAACCAACGTGCTTCATGACAGAGCGAACGTACACTCGCCTCGTGGTTTCTTATCTGAGTCGACGTTCTGGATTATCATGAAATTCAGGCGTTCTCATGAGTTCTCATGACTTCTGAGGAAATATCTTTTTCAATTGCTCACCTGTCGCCTCTCAAACAGTTACGATGTAAATCTGGCCAAAAATTGCCTTGATTCGTGGATGAAAAACAACCCAAACGGACAAACTCACCTAGTCTCTGGATCGCTTCTTGTTTCCCATTGAAAGCATGGACTGCGAAAGACAAGATGCAGTCGTGATGGTCACGTGTCATTTCTTCTTGATCATGATTGGTTCTGTTCTGAGAAGATCCGGGAGATTTTGTGACACCTTGAAGTGACAAAGATTCGCTTTGAAATCATCATCTCACAAGCTTCTCACACGTTTTTTCCGACGAGATATTTAAATCTTTTTTTTAATCAACCGATATTTTTCATTCTTACGGTACAGCTACGTTCTGAGCATTTGAAAGCTAACGTGTTTGGTATGTTGTTTAAGTAAGTTTAAAGCCGTGTTCATGATCATGTCATGATTGACAGTGTATTCTTTGAGAAGTTTTAATTGTTATTGCAATTAGACAAAAGCTCCTTGTCTCCCAAATAATGCACGCAAATGCGCAACCATTCAATTACATAAAGTCACTTCTAGCAAAACAAAACTTTTAAAGTGTGTTTTGAAATCGTTCAAAGAGAAAGCGAAAAGAAAAAGGGATAAATAACATCTCGTCTGAGGCGCCTTCTTTTCTTGAGCTTTGGGTTTCAAATTTCATTCCAGGGTGTGAAAGATTTCCCGCCATTTTTCCGGGGCGCGACCCGCGCGAAATGATTTTCCACGTGCTCTCAATGGCGCTTTGAGTAAGCCTCCAGACAGGGGCACCCAACGAGAATATAGTTCAAAACCCCTTAAACATAGCATTGTTAAACTATTTTAGTATTTAAACGGTAGATACAGGCATATTTTTATCCCCTAAAAATTTTTCATCTGTTCAGATTTCCTAGCTCAAAGTCTAGTGATCCGAAAAGTTATTGTGTTGACTTCTAAGAAGTGGCTTCAGTCGGTGACCTCACAGGTTTTTACACCAAGTATGGGCCTTTTCATGGTGATGTGGTAGAATAAAATGCCAAAAATTAGGTCTTCATGAACTGTTTTTGATGAAATGGAAATATAAGACTTCAGCCCAAAATAAACGTCAAACTTCACACCGTTATGCCAGACATAAAAGTAATTTGCTTATGCATTAAGGACATGGGCAGTTTGTCAACTTTTGCAGACCCGAGCCACAAGTAAAAATTATGTGACAGACTCTTCTTATGGAGAAGGCAGGGACCTTTCGCCGGCTTCGAGTGCTCTCGAAAAATTGCATTTCTGACTCACAATATAATATATCCGGCTTCTTGTTTTTCACGCTATTCAAACCGCATGTAAAGTAGGTTGAATATGACAGAACAAAAGGAGATTAGCCTAGGATCATATGAAACAAATTCGTGATATTATATTCCGAAGCAAGAAAAGACGTTTTTGAAAGACGGACGTCAATCGCAAGTGGACTTTTTTCAATCTTGGGCAGTAGTTTTGCCAAAATTTCACGCAAATTGTCTCTTCAAGAATGAAGGCTCTTGGAAATACAATCCTGGTAGTGTCAAGGCCAATAAAAATTTAAAAGGTTCCACTTCCGGTTGCCGTGAGTAGCTCCGATTACTGCTGGATCACGAAAAGCCAGTCAGGCCATGCAAACGAAAGTCGCCTGGCCTGAAACGGAATAATTTGGAGGTTAGGGTCTCCGAGCTGCTATATCTCTTGTATCGGGTAGTCAAGTTTGTTTTCCATGGTAATTTCAAGAAAGGAATTTTCAAGAAAATTTACACGGATTCAGTAATAACAAATTAGAACGAACGATGCCTTCAACGAAGGCTTTTTAGGGGTCGTAGAAGCGCCGGCCACATCGGGCGGGTCACAATAATTTATAGTATGTTGGTGATTTCGGCGTACGTACGTGTGAAGAATCGTACAAAATGTAAGACAAGGGTATTTCTTTTTTAAAATCTTGCACACACGGATCCTTGGTTTTTACGACTGTTTTGGAGCTCTTTTATTGATCTCTTGATCATAACCAGATACATTTTCTTGTTTTAGTATAGCCGAGCCAAACCCTTGCTGGAAAACTTTTTTCTGTATAACTTGATCCCATTTATCTTAACAATGTCACGAAGGTTACAAAAGCATGCTGTATGTGATTAGAAAGTACGGGCGTCCAAATAGAAAAGAGAGAAACAAAACCAAAAAAAGGAAAACAATCACCTGAACGTGCATTGTATGTTGAAACGGATACTAGACCATGCAAAGAACTACATTCATTGATTGAAAAACTATTGTTCTGGGTTCATATTGACACAGCTGATTAACAATATTAATTGAAAAGGGGGGCTTTTATAATGGTGGAATCAGTTTTAAACATCGCCAACTTTTGGCCGGTTGGGTACATGGGTGTTTCAGAACACGGTTTAAAAGATTTCGGGACCAGACTGCTTGATACATTGAGTGAAGATCCCGAGCTTCCTTTGAAGTCCAAGACAAAGAAAAATGGACTCTGGCGCCATTGTCTGTGAGGTGACAAAATCGATTGTTCCGGCAACAGAGATTCGGCTGCTTGCTAGCGCCGCTAAAGTTCACCGCTGCGTGTGCTTGTTCACCGTAACTGGACAGCAGAAAATAGGCCCGGAATGAAGTGGACTGGACAGCTAAACTGAGGAAATCTACGCGCGTTCGGTTGCTCAGGGGGGTAGCGTGAGGTCACGGAAAGAAAGTTTGGACCTCCGAAGGTACTGCAAACTAGGGGGAGCTGAGGGCATGCTCCTCCAGAAAATTTTTCAGATTTATGGGGTCAGAAAGTCTTTTTCTATTGTGTCAATTTGAATCAATTTGTTTGTCTTGTTTTAGAATAGTTATTGACTTTCTATTATTTTCCCTTATATTCTTCTTTTTTCAGTGTTTTAGCATGACAACGCTAACCGTGATAATAAAGTCTGCGTTCGATTTATTTTGACTACCTTATTACATGACGTTTTCACAACACGTTTATTTTATTTTTACGTTGCGCAAGTTTGGTTTTGCGAAATTTCTGCACTTTGAATCACCTTAATTTCGCGCTCTTCAGTAAGTCAAGACACCATTTTTTGTGAACGACTTCATCAGCACCAATGCCACATTGCATCAGAGGGTCCATATAAGAACAGAAACAACAAAGAAGTTTTTGTAACGATGGCCCAGGAATTAAGTCTTTTCGTAATACGGTGTTGGAGTATGAGCCACTCGCCAGACTCGCAGATTGGTCTATCCTATAGTGGTTTGATTTTTGCCTGTGTACAGACGCTCCCCCCCCCCCCACTCCCCTCAGAAAAAAAATCGGGAAGAGAGAAGTCGTCTCCCTCGCCGATTCTTTCTGAGGGGAGTGAGGGAGGGGGGGGGGGCGTCTGTACATAGGCTATTTGATTTTAACTTTTCGTTGAGAGTCCCAGGCTCACTGTCATTGGCAAAAATTGGGAACTTGCACATTTTTATATATACTTGACGAGCAAGCAACCAAGGACTTTTTTGAAAGTCGACTTCAAAGCCCTCGCTAAAAATAACCCCATGTCAGACTGCTGACAATGTCAAAACCACCGGACATAATATCAAGTGGGATCATTTTGAAATTAAGGGCCGAGTAAATCAGATTAATTGGATTGTCACTGACTGTAAAAAAAAGATGAGATCAAGAACTTGAGCTGCAGCTTTTAATGTCAGGCATCAGCAGTGAAAAGCTTAAGGCTCATTGCCGTTGATTTGAATGTTACGATTTTTCTTAATCTCAGTTCCAGAGCCCAAATCACTTTTTTACTGTTTTTGTCATAATCTGGAACAGTCACTTTTGAAATGTACGTCGACAACGAAACTCCAAGTTGATATGAAAATGCGTAAGTTAACAATGTTTACCACGGAATGACGGTATTTTTTAAAAAGGTATTTCTTCAAGCCCAACCCTAAGCGTTCCCTTCATGGGTATAAAAAATTGGTTTCCATCCTGAGAATCGAAGTGAGACCAAAATCCGTTATGAGACGACGAGCAGCGGGGCTCGGGTTTTTATAAAAATGTGATGGAGAGAGGAATCAGAGAAATTCCCACCTTCGTAAAGTTTAAATTGCACCTAACTTTCGGAAAAATGATAGTGCCCTTGTAACTTTGAAGAGGCTCAAAGTTCTCCAGTTTGACCGAACAGACACTAAATTTATAACGTCGCTTAGAATAGATGGCTAGAGATCCAAACGTTCTGGATAGCAAAAAAGCGTTTCAAGGCCGTGATCCGATGGGGAAACCGCAGTTTTGTGCCCCTTTAAACGCACGTCTTCCATCTCTAATACGTTTCCAGGTTTTCCAAACTGAGAATTGGAGAGGTGGAGGTTTATACGGTACCAGTTTACAATTCGACAATTGTTCACTTCTTTGTCAGTTATTTTCTAACTGATCTGTTATTCTTTGGTTTGGGAAAAATGGAAAATAAATCGCCCCAGGGTTCCGGAATCCGAAATCCTGGGCTTTGAAATCTGGACACAGCTCAAGGAATCCGGAATCCCTCTAACGATTGGAACCAGAGTCCAAGTTCCACTGACAACGAATCTCTCACATGGGGCGGATTATATCAAATGACTCGTACAACTAATAAGAGGACAAAAATAATGAGCAGATAAAATGATCAGTAAACTATTAAATTAAAAGTACACAGAAAAATAAAATCTGCTGGGCAGATTAAAAAACATCTTTAATGTCAATTCAATCAGTTCAAGTTCTGAATACAAAACAGTGCATTTATAAAAAATATAATCAGAAGTACAAATCGTTTAGATTTACTTTCATCTCAAAAGCTTAACAAAACGTTTTCTTTCTTTCTTGCCCAGTGAAGGTCAGACGAAGTGATACTTCAAGTTTTGTACTTTTTTCAAAGGGCGTGATGTCTTCGAAGTTGCATCCTGACAGCTCCAATCTCCTTGACCACTTCATCAAGCCGGCTTTCGAGATAAGCCTGAAGAAAAGAAGACTAAGGGTCAGCCCGAGAGTCAGCCCGAGGGTCAGCCCGAGAGTCAGCCCGAGAGTCAGCAGGAATAATCAAAACGATATCGATATAAACCTTGTACAAAGGAAATAGAGAGCCTTTTTTACTCAATCTGGGAGACTCCGAAAACCTCGCCTATCATCTTACGCGCTCAAGAGATCTCAAGAACACTCCCTCTCAATTCTCCCCTGGGAAGGATTTCCTTATATGGCCTATACAGGGATGTGCCGCTTGACAGGGGATGGTTTTTCTCTTCTCTGTCCGTCCTAAACAGGGTATATAATTTCGTGCCATCCGGTCATAAACAATGCATGAAATTTGTTTGTACTAAAAGCAATGACTACATGCATAACGTGAATTTGCTGTACTGTAACTGCCAATAATGGCTATAAAACAACACGGCGTGCATTTTGTCCTTTGTCCTAAACAGGGTAACAAAATAGAGGATGTTGTCCTAAACAGGGTATGAATTTAAAGAATTTTTTGTCCTAAACAGGGTCAGGATTTCAAACCTATATCCAAATATTAGTCGAGTACCCCCCCCCCGTCCATTCTTGTTGCATAGCACCTAACGCTCTCCTGAAACACAGGAAATTTTTTTTAAAAGTAGTCCCTTTACAAAGGGCATAAAAGATGCGAGCATTGGTGCGACAAGAGCAAAATACGCAAATGAAACACACTCGTCACACCAGCTTGATTGAAGCTCTCCAGATATTTATTTTAACAGTTGCTTCCGGAGCGGTTTTTTTGCAACACCTGCTCAGACTCAGGAAGCAGGTGTCAGGAAGTAGAGACTCGAAGTGCAAGATAAAGGCTGAGATAACTTATCGTCAGTAAATGCAAAGGGGAAGTAAGATATCTTTTTTCCCGTCACGTAGCCTTTGCAAGCAAGGCTCTGGGTCAGTGTAGACGAGCAGCAGCGAAAATAAAAAGCGAGAGAGAAAAAAAACGGCGAAACCCCGTTTCTCCTCATCCCACACGCGGTTTTCGCGTAAACAGGAGCATCAGGGCTCCAGGGATTTCCCGGCGCAAGTCGATCCGCTTTATAACCGACGGTATCTTGGCCAGAGTATGACGTTTGGGTTCTATCAAGAGCAAGATGTCGTGTTTATGTCTTGCAAAGCTAACTTTTACGTAGTACGATTTATATTCACTTTGTTGTTATCAATCCAAACAGTGTACAGCATCAGGGCCAGGCTTGCACAGTTTTAGAAATCGCTTTCGCTGTCTAAATCTTACCCGGGGGTACTCCCTCATTCCGGGTGGTTTCAACAGAAGCACCCCAACGACGGTGTTCTAAATGCTTTGAAAGCACTCTTTAGTCTATCCAGAGAACTTTTAGATCTTTAGAAATGTATTCTAAGTGGCGCTAAATAAATTATATCTGTTCGGTCATCCTTGGGCAAATTGAGTCTTTTCGAAATTACAAGGGCTTCAGTATTATTTTCCCGAAAATTTTAGGTGCAATTTAAAGTTTTGCGAAATTAATAATTTTCCTGATTCCTCTCTTCATCGCATTTTCGATTCCGAAAATTTTAGGTTTCCTTTCTCTACGAAAAATAACTTAACCTGGGGAGTGAAATGGGAAAAATGAAACCTCAGAAAATCGCATTTATTAGATAAGCTTTGAAAATTGTACATGAATGGAACGGTCATCTAGAACTTTTTAGCCTTCCTCAAACTATAGAGAAATATAGGCAATTTTTGCTTCTCCGAACAGATATTTGACAGAAAACAGTCGTTGAGTGCCCCCGTTTCAAACAAACAAACAAAACACAAAAATGTCCCAAATAAGTAGAAACAAAGATCTCTGCAGATTGTTTCATAGCATAAACGTGCGCAAACTTTCACGCAGTGATTCGAAAACCTCGTATGAATAAACCTCGAAGAAAAACAAAGCATGTTCACAATACCTTGTCCTCCTTTGATCGTTTCGTCATTTTCTGCGTTGGAATTCGGCTGAGAGTAGACTCAAGCTGCAGTATTAACAGAGACATTATGTTAATATAGCCTGAGACCAGGCTTCGCAGTGGGGGAGAAAAGGCGAAAAAAAAAATTCCCAGTCAACCGCTTTTTTTTTTTGGCTGTTTCACCCCGTTTTTAGCCTTTTTCCCCACTGAGGAGCCTGGTTCCAGGCTATTACATGAAGAGGATATTACCCAGGAGGGGCCAATTCCTATATTAGCCTTACGGGGAGGCTCTTCCCCGCGGAGGGGGTAATTTTTCTTAAGTTCAGGCTGCAGGTATAGGATAGGAATTTCACCACTTGATGTGAAAAGGAAAACAAGGCTCTTATTTCAAACATTTTCGAATATGCGCAATTAGACGTCGTGATAATGACACAAAAACTTCCTGTTTTGGCTTTTTGTTCGATGCTTATTAAAAAGATAGGCTAGTCAAAACAGTTAAATGGATGCAGTGTTGTATTGTATGTATGTGAAAGAGGAACCATTTGTCAATAGAAGCTATACAAAAGGGATACCTTTTCGGTCCAAAGGGCAAGGGGTTGGACCTCGGATCGGAGCTTCCCTGTATAAAACTTTGTTGAGTGCTCCCTTATATAGTGTGCTGAAGATATGATCCCTGTATAGGAGTTTTCAATTTTGAGTGGCAAAAACAATGTTTCACTAACGAGAGTCAAGAAAATAAAAGAAATGTAGTAAAAAAAATTCATTAACTCTTTCTTTTTGATGGTGGGTAAAGAAAAAAAATTGTAAGAAAATTCAAATTTCCTTTTTTTACATCCTAAGAAATATTATATACAAACGTGCTGCGAAAGGTTTCAGCCGAAGCGTAACAGCATAGGATTTCTCTCACAGATTCTAAAGTTATCCTGACAAAAGTATCACGCCACAACCTACGGTGGCCCATTGAGGACAAGCTATCTACATTTTTATATCGCGCGATAAATCGAAAATATCGCGCGATAAATTGAGAATTATCGCGCGATAATTTGGATTTATCGCGCGATAATTCTCAATTTATCGCGCGATATTTTCGATTTATCGCGCGATAAACTGTTTTTTTAACGCGCGATATAAAAATGTAGGTAGCGTGTCCTCTATGGGCCACCGTAAACAACTTGGTCTAAGATGGAGAGGGTTAAATCACAAAAAAAAAACAGCACTTGCTCGTTTTCTTTCCTCTGTAAGCATTGAAAATTTTCTTTCCATTAAATGCATGTCATTTTCACTCTCTTCAGTGTGATCCTTGCTGCCGGCCTAAGTCACAACAAAAATTTAACACACAACAAAGGTATTCACAATCTTAAAAAAGGCTTGGTTACGCAATATATATGCACGCTAATGAGATTCACGTTATACTGAACCGAGTGGTTAGAGTGCTGGACTTGCAATTTGGAGGCCCTGAATTCAAGTCCTACTCTGACCGCTAGGTTAACCCTGTTAAGTTTGATTTACATTATTTGTTTCAGACATTTGCTCGGCCCCACTAGCATAAGTGCTATAAATACTGCAGAGGGTAAATAACGGAATTATTTATTATTTTTTATGACTGGCATCAAAAGTGTCCCTGGAAAGCCTTCCCTTTTGCGACGCTACCACTGGTTTTCCCGCAAAATGACGTCTGAGAAACGAGCGCAGAAATTCCATACTGACGACGCATCACTATCCAGATCTAGGAAGTGCTTTCAATCAGAGGCACCACCCAGATATGGGGAGTGACGCCTCATCAGTTTGGAATTTCTGCACTCGTTTCACAGACGTCTCTTCGCGGGAATTTAGTGGTGGCGTCGCTAAATGTCGACTGTTTTCGCAGGCTACTTTCGCGTCTCCCGGAGAGCTTGCTCGCAGGGTATGTTAAATCATCCTTGCATGCGCATTATCTTGTTACTTGTAACTTTAATAGCTGATTTGAAGGCCTTCATTGGGATCAGGGGGTTCCGCTATGTTCCGCTGGTCCCTGCTTGATCTAACTAAAGAAGCAACGTTCTCCACTCGCCCCCCACGGCCCCCTCCCCACTCACTAAAATGGATACCTAGAGTTGGTCCCTGTCATTTCCACTCACGTTCTTGCATTCACTCTCCTCTCGGACATCTACAGTTGGTCACAGTCGGTCCCATCTTTTACTTTTCAGATGGACACCTCTCTGACAAGGACACTTAAAGCTATCCTATGAACATTTGCCTCCAGGAAGAGAGACGTCGTCTCTTGTCTCTTTCTCGTTGTTTTTTTTTCCTGAGGGGGAGGGGCGGAGGTCAGGCGCGTGTGCACAAGCTCACTTAGTGCCGCTCCCGTGGGTGTCCGATGTACAGAGTTTTGATTGTACCTATTCTAAAGGCTCACCTGGCTGTTTTTCGTGCCCAGGTCCTTCTCGGCGATATTGTATGTAACTGCTGTAAAAAGAACGATTCTAGTGTTATTACACTTGTACCCCCATAGGTCAGATTAATGAATTGATTATTTGAAAATTGACTCCCTTAGCCTTTGCCGCTACTACTATCAAATTCCTGCATGCATAATTACCAACTTATTTTGGTCTGGGGCTTCTCTTTATTTTCTCATATTGAAAAGAATTCGGACTTTTGAGTGAATAAAATTCCGATGAAGACTTTTATATCAAATTTAAGAAAAAAGCTGAGCTGCTAAGATATCTAACCACGTTGCGTGCAAATTCACCACTCATTACCGACATTACTCATGCAGGGATACAGAAAAGAAGCGATAACGGCAATAACCAATTCATTAATAGAGTCTGTAAGGACACGCTTCACCAGGCAAGAATGTAAAACAAGGCTCAAAACCTTCAGCTTTCCTGCTAGAAACTATCCATATAAATCCAGTCTTTATAAAGGCCTCTACTTTGATAGCCTCATACATTCCCGTAGTTCCCTCGAAAACTATACCCGATTCCAGACCAAAATGGGCAAAGTCTATAGCCATTTCAAGACCAAAACGGTGCAAAAACCATACCCTTTGGGACGGCATATACCTATATGGCTTATATCCCCCCGGGAAAGGTATAAATAGCCAAGGGCAAGGACATTTTTAGATAAACACCACGGCTTCACCTTATATACAAATTTTAAAGTTCAAAAGTTGAAAGAGCTGCTTTACTTCAGCAATTTGTGCCATTTTCAGCTCTTTTTAGGCAACATCAAATGAATTATCAGGCATCCAATACTGCCAGATTGCTGGGTGACAAAAACGTTTATGAGCCCATTACATTTCGAGTGTTTAATAACGAATTTCTTCCGAAACTACTTGGTATATTGGGTTAAAAAGTTTCAGAGATAAGTAATATTGTTATGCTTTTTCAATATTCAGAGATGTTATTTTAAAAGCTTTATCCGAAAATGATAAGCCTGTGATAAAGAAACAAAAAATGTAAATAAGAAACCGCAAAATGAGTTAAAAATACATCTTCCTATAAATATAACCGTACCCTGATTCCCGCTTCAGATAGTGAAGTACGGGTAAAAAACACAGAGCGAGTGAAAATGAAAAGTGGTGGCCCGGTTTTTTTGGTTAATCTCATTTCGCCCATGCTCCACTAGCTGAAATTCAGATAGTGGAACAAGGAAGTCATTTGTTCTTCTTTCTTTTAATTTTGATGTGTTGGTTAAAGCATTACAGAAAGAAAGAAAAAGCAGCCTGCAAGCAGGCTCACTTGTGCTAGTTCAGGAAAAATGTTGGTAGCAGAGCTGCCATTGCACGAGAAAAAAGTGGCCCTGGCGCCATAATTTTCCCCGAACTTGTGCAAAACAAAAAGATAATGGACCTTAACAACGGCAAACCCAACCTCTAGCCCAGGGTAGATGGGGTTGCCTCAAGCCCAAGTTGGTGTTTTACTGACACCCAGAAAGAATCGATACAGGTCACCACCACCCACTTTGTTTATCCTTGGTCCTTCTTGGTTCAGAAATTGTCCTTTCATAATCTTCTACTGCTAACAGTCTCGCATCGTGTGCACCAGTAAACTCTGACTCTGGAAAACCGCCAGCGGCTTCACCGCCAGCGGCTTCATCGCCAGCTGCTAGAAAACTAGACTCTGTTTGGGCGGGTTCACCATAGAGGCGGCGGGTCCTTCCGGTGTGAGTGCGAATCATTTCTTCACCTGATTTAGTATCTTCAAAGACCACGTCAAACCTTTATGCGCAAAGATAAAACAACACAAGAAATGAAAGAATCGGTAGCCAAAATAATGATGGCGATGCTGATGATGACGACGATGATGATGCTGATCAGCACTATCATCTATTACTACTTGGTAAGCAGTGTGCAAAGAAAGTCAGTTTTAGCTAGAATGTACTAACCCAAGAGTCATTAAAAATTTTTTTTGATGAGCAGAATTGATGACAGTTCTTCTGTAATTTGAATTTCCCCCCAAAACTTCACTTAACTTAAGAACAGAATTCACCAGCCCGTTAGCAAAATCCACTAATCCTGGGCTACCGGACACACCTTTCTTTTCACGGGGACTTCCTCCTGATCCCCTTCCCATTTCTACTTAGGGACGGACCATTAGAAAACTTATGAGGGGGGGGGGGGGAGCGGGCGACGTACAAAAAAAATATTTGCGCAAGGGAAAATTAAATGAAAAAAATTCATGCACGCCAATTAATCCTAAAAAATATTCATGCTATGGCCTAAAAAAAATTCATACAAGGAATTTGATAACGAAAAAAAATTCCGGCGGCTCGAAAATTCCCCTCCCCCCCCCATAAAATTTCTAATGGTCCGTCCCTTAGGCTCGTCTATAACCAATCACAAAGCAAAACAATAAAGACCAACCAAACATGCATATTGTACTCTATTTCAATGATTTTCATTTCCAACCTAGTAAGAAGATCAGTTTTCTTGACTACCATTCCTCCTGCAACAGTATAAGGTGCTGGCATTGCAGTGTCCGGACTTTCTTTACTTGTGACAGGTTTTGTTTGACCACTTTTACCCTGACTGGAGGGGGTTGAGGACTTGCGTCTTGATGAATTGAAATATAAGAATCAGCTTAACAATAATGTTATAATTTATAGCCTACCCAGAAAACAGACCTCATCTTAAATAAGTTTTGTTTTGCCAACACAGGTCATAGGATAGTAATTTAGAGATTATTGTTTCTTTCAATTTTTACTTAATTTATGGCATAATAATGTAGGCACCTCCATTAAATGGTCACCTAACGAGGCACCATATGGCTGTGCACTATAAACCAATGTTGCTGGCAGTAGGGACCACAGTCTGGTCTTGTAATAATACATAATTCTTCCTGTCACCACCTACTTTTCTTAATTTACCCAGATTAAGATTTCAAGATCACTTCGTACCTAAGCATTATTTTTTTAGCTTAGCCTGAGTTTGTGACTTAAGGAGACAGCTGAAATTCAGGCTATCTTTAGCTCTGCTTGTACCATATTTTAAATTTACGATAAAGCTACAGAGTAAAATACTTCAACCGGCCTGCACATTTTTAAGCAGGAACAACCAGAAAAAAAATATAATATTAAAACTCAAACATAAATACCCATTAGATGTCAAATCTTGCTTTTTGGTAGGGCATGATGGAATTTTCAAAACATCTGGTACAGCTGGACTGCCAGAATGTATTGGCGAAGTGGCATGTGGATGACAGCTTGCTGCCAATTCAGAGCTCAGTACATCTCTTGGAATTTCTGGGCTTGTATAGGATGAAGCAAGTTGGCTCTGGTCTGCTCTCTGAATATCTCGCTTTTTTATGGGAGTGGATTGTTCCCAAGTTTTCCGTCCAGTAAATAGTTTATTTTTACCCGTGGACTGTTCAATGTGACTTAATAAAAAAAAACCAAGAAAAAAAAACAATTGTTTAATCATGGTTGTATTTACTTCGCCGGCTACAATCTTTCACAAGGAGAAACTGTCAACTGGTCATTAAACTTAGCTGGGCTTGGTAGAAAAAAGAATTTGTGACGGTTAGGGAGCTTAAGCATCCTTGATGACAACGACAACATCAGAAAGCTATTGGTTTCATGTCAGCAAAACAACAGCACCGCCAGTGCACTACACTTTTTAGTACATTTCTTTAACGTCCACTGCTACACTATGATGTGAAACCTCCTTTCACATTTTTTAGGTGGATCTAAATAGGCACAACTAAGTTTGAAAGGACATAAATTCATTCTTTAGCAACGTTTTCACTGCTGTCATTGTCATCAATGCTTGAGCTACCTGTTATAACTAAACACATAAAAGACCTTTTGACTATGCCCAGGGACAGTTAAGAAACATAAGATTACAGAGCTCTGCATTGTTTCAAAAATCTTGCTTAGAGGCTTGGAAGAATGTATTTTGAAATTTTTGGTCTGCCACAAGAAAATTTAGAAGAGTTTTTGAGTGTTAACAAGCAGGTATAATTTGAAGTGAAACAAAGGCACTGACCTTAATTTTACGTTGTCAAGACAAACAAAAAAGGAAGTAGACATTTGAAGGATTGTTTGCTTGGTACAGAGCATGTACTAAGGTCTTTTGGAAAGGAGCTGCATTGACAGCAGTTTTCTCTAAAACTAAAGCAGTTATCCTGGACAAAATGTTCTGACATCTAACATCTGATAATATTACTAGTGAGCCACAGTGATAAGACAAAACTTTGTCACACTAATCACTGGGTTTGGTAGACACACTATATGTGCTGTTCAAAATTGTAACATATCTAAAATTATTTTGCAGCTTAATTCTGGTTTAGGTAACCCATCTAATATCTGAGTTTCCTGGTTCAAAAATACCTGTGAAACACATTTCTCAGCATCCAGACCCCCACCACTAAAAGGGTGGGTCATTTGGATGCTGTCTACATCTGAGCCCAGTTGTTCGAAAGGTAGGTAACACTATCCAGTGGATTACGCAATTGATTTCCCTAACACTTATCTGCTGGATAGCAATTTATCCGGTGGATAGGGCTATCCAAATTTTGAACAACAGGAGCCTGTATTTTTCAGGAACCTCTGTCTACTTAAAATGGAAAAAAAAACTGTTAAGTAGCTACTCATCCACTGCTCGTACAAGTATTGAAACCATTATTATAAATAGATTTAATATGCAAACCTATTTTCTTGGACGTAACTATGCTCCTTGGCTACATCCTCCTTAGTATTACCTCTTGAAACTAGTTTTGATATGGTCCTGAAAGCAAGAGAAAACAACGAATAACATACAAATAACTATAGGAAAGAAACCCATCTGGTAAATTGTTCTACAATTCATTATTTTGCTGCACTACAACTTTAGGTCATAGATGGTCGAATTTACCTTTGGAAGATCCTGTTCTGAGAGTGTAGGAGTATCTCGACATTATTAGGTCATGCAAAGTAGTAGGTGCAACATTATTATTATTATTATTATTAGCTTAAGCAACAATGACAGTGACGATGACGGCAGTGAAAACATCGCTAAAAAATTAATTTGCATCCTTTCAAACTTTATTGCATCTGTTTGGACACGCTCAATTTACCAAATAAAGGCTACCTTTCCTGGAGTTGAATTCTTAAGGACTTTATACAGGTTCAAAAAGAGAAAGGAAAATTCATTGTGAGTCGTATGTTCACAGCCTCCATAAAACATTGGTTTCATGTCATAGTCGTGCAGTGGACATCAAAGAAATGTATTAAAAGGTGTGATGCACATGCAGAGCTGTTGTTTTGCTCATAAAACCAATTGTTTTTTGACACTGTCGGGATCGTGGTTGCTTCAGCTTCATATTGACTAATAAAAATGGCAAGTATAAAAGTTATTAGTCAGTTATTATTTACAGATAACAGAGGCAGGTATCTGTAAATATTTGTGCGAGTTAAATTAAAATGACTTGACTTGACTGTTTGTTTTTTCTACTAACCATTCCAACAATGAAAATAAAAATGCCCTCATTTGTTTCTAAGTTCTTTCCCTTGTCAGTTTTGCACGACGTGGGAGTCATTCAATACCTTCCAATAATATAATGGAGAGCTTTAAATTCTGAGACAAGGACGACTACGAGTACGAGATTTTCTCAATACTGATTATTGCTCACGTGTGAACCAGCATCATTTTGGTAGGAAAACATGATAGCCATCCTCATTCTACTATGGGTTTTAGCGAGAATGTTGTAGTGGCGGGAACAAGTCATCAAATGTAAGAAGTTTTATCCTTTTGCTATTGGAAGAGGGCTTAACCTCCTTCAGTATAAATAATCGTATTAACTTCTTTGGTAAAAAAAAGTAAAATGAAGCTTTCTGGAGAATCTTTTCGTTAGAACATGCGCAAAATCTTTAAGTTAAATCTCGTAATTGTACTCATTCTCATCCCCAAATCTAAAGCCCTCTATTATCAACAGCGAACTTACTCTCTAAGGTTTGCCATCTCACTTTGTGACAACTCGAGTTTATCATGCATAGACTTTACGGATTCCTGTAAAAAGTAAATAATATTATCAATCACAGCTTTTAACTTTGATATATTAGACATTCTGCTAAGTGCTATAAAATTATTATGGATTAGTGAAGATGATTTTATTCAAATTTCAATTGAATGTCTCAAAGCCTTGCTTTGCTGATCACATCTGCTTCCACACAGGAAATTCCATTCAATTCACAATGATGGTGACGAAAATTTTTGCAAAAAACTGGGAAAACAAAATAGTTCAATTAGATGCTACAAAAAAAGACAATTACAAAATTGCTTGGCAAAAGTTAAGCAAAAAAACATTTCATGTGCTAACCCTTTGCCATCTTGTGAGTGTCAAGTTTCAAGATTACTATGACATTTAAAATGCAATTAAATGAAATTAACAACAAAGAACACCATCTTGCGTTATTTAATACAATTCTTTGTTATCTCCTTCCCTCTCAGAATCTTAATAAAACAACACCGAGAGTCAAACCTCTTCTATAGTTCCTAACCCTCCACCTCAGCTCCATGATACCACCATCTCTATATTCCAGACAGTTCTCTTGGTCCCAAGATACCCAGTGCTGTCAACTCTCCCAGATAATCCGGGAGACTCAAGATTTCATTAGGGGGAACGTATCTCCCAGTCTCCAGATTAGAGTATGAAATCTCCTGAATAATCATCAGTAGACTCGACTTTCCAACAATAACATTTCAACTATTTTGCTTTGTTTGAGCTATTTTAAAGTTAACATCGAACGTTTCCTCACAAACTCTGGTATGCCATTGTTATATAAGAAATAATATGATTGCTGGGAAGTAAACCAATCAGTTCATATGTTACAAAGCCAACAACATCTTTTACGCACACTTTGTGGTCATTGCAAATTTGTGACGATTGGAGTCAACAAGTATTTTTTGCACGAATGATGTCATGTGTCGTACATTATGACATCATCTATCACCCCTTTCCTATCAATTCTCAATATTTGAAGACATGGGGGGTTGACAGCCCTGGATACTTAACTTCAAACATAAACACTACCTCTACAATACAGGCACCTCTCAATCACAGACAGTTGTATTAATAGTCCCAAAGATACCAAGCTTTATAAAAACCTTCCCTCTATATAACAGACACCTCTATAATGTAGCCAATTGACTCTCACCCCTCGATGTCCATTATTATCTAAAAGATTTGACTTTAATCGCAAGCCTAAAGTTAACTTAAAATACTCTAAAACCTACCTGTGCTTCTTGGTGATCTTTAACTAAAACATCATATTCTATTAACATCTGTTTAAAAAAAGTAAAAAAAGGGAATAGTTTAGTTGCTGTGGTTTAATATCCTACTTAGTTTAAATTTTATTTCACTGTCTTGTTTTGGAAAATTGTTATGTACGGTTATAAGATTGTAACAGTTGAAATTTAAACTAAAAATAAATTTAAAATATTTATCGAACCACAACAGAGTTTACATAACAACAAACATGTGAACTGAAGAGCACGTTTTTCCATTCCAAAAAAGTACTAGTACCAGCACAGCTGCTAGTGGTGAGTTGAAACGTCTGGCTCTCTGTGCCCTTAAAAACAAAAATCTAAATACCACTAGCTAGTAAAGTCATGTTTTACCAGTCATGAGTTTTCCTTTCCATTAATTCAATGACTGTCCCTATATTTTTCACTGATTTTAACAATCAATATTTAATTAACCTTATTTTTTGAACAAAAATATTTATAACCATTTTTTAATAGGTTTGCACAAAAAGTTCCAAAATAGTCTTAAGATCTTGATTTGTTCACTGTTGTTTTATATAAGTTTCTGCTATTTTTACCAAACCTGAGGTTGCAAATTGTAAGTGAGCTAAGATGATGCTGGGCAGTAAAACATCACCTCAGAAACAATGAACTGACATAGACATTAAATTTTAGCTAACTACAGACCCTTTTATTGGGTCAATCTTTTATAGTTGTGACAACAAGAATTCCTATAATCACAAGTTATTTGTGATTTAATGGGTCTTTACATTGGCCAGTTTACAACACAGGCAGCCCAGACTCTATAAGGGAGTTTGTTGGAATTTGAATTTTATACAAAAATGCACATGAAAAGCGGCAAACATCAATGATAAAAACAACAGTGCTGCAGTTTATGTTGGAAGCACCCTGAAAGTGCACAATCCTTTGTTTTCTGTTGGCAAATTGTTACGGAATAAATTAATGCAACGTTTTTATTGGTCAATACAATCAAAATGATAGGAATTCTTTTGAACGTTGTGCACTTTCAGGTCCACAAAAACATATAACAAAGGAGTCTGACGGGTTTCATAACCATTCCACTCAATTAACTATGATGAAAATAAGCAAAATACGATCTAACTTACAATTTTTGAAAGAATTTGCAATAAAAATGACTCAAGTTGTGTTGTGTGTCTGTTCACTTCTAGAACCATTTGGAAGCCGTATTATCGAGTTAAATATTTCAAATTGCACTATGTCTTACAATAAGCAAAACTGATCATTGCCTGCGTGCAGATGTCTCCTATTTCCTTTGTTGCACACGGAAAAGGGACTCCCTTTTCCGCGTGCAACAAAGGAAATAGGAGACGTCTGCACGCAGGCAAAACTGATCAGTGACAATTCAAAATCCGGTCTGGCACCCAAGATATTGACATTAAAAATTAATCAAGGAACTAAATTTGGAACACTAAAAATGCCCATGTTTATTTTATTTGATGTGGTTATTTTATTTTTTAATTAATGGGAAAATAAAACAAAACATTTGGATCAAGCACAACTTCCCATGAGCAATATCGGAAACAATCTCCTTCCCTCAAATAATCACTCCCTTTTGGTGCGGAAAAAAAAATCAATTAACACACCTGGCCATTATTTGAGAAAATACGGTAAGTGAGCTGCTTGGTCGCAGCAAAAATCAACTCTGATTGCAGTTTTTAGGACTTACTCTTTGAAGAAGCTCCTTATCTCTTTTGCTATGTTTCTCAGCTTCTGTTTTTTCCTGCAAAAAGATTGTAAAGGAGCAATTAATTTACTTTATGTGAAATACAATTTATTGAACCTCCACCAACAGCCACCTCTAAACAAAGGCCAATTTTTTTCAGCAACTGATGAAAGGGTCAAGAATGGTCATGAGATTTAATCTGTGTGGTGTGTTGATGATTTATCAGAGCAATTGTATTTTGCATGTGTGTTATTTATACTGCTGCGGTAAGCATAACTTGTCTACAATACTTATAGCAAAATGTTGAGAACCCCGGTTGTTTTGTCACATTAGCATTTTGATTCAAAACGTTCTTCAAGGTTTTGTGTATTTTATCTCCATATTTATATATGACTGGAATACCACTATGGGATACAGTAAGCATGAACTTTTTGTTTTATTTTATTTTATTGCAAGTAAAAAACAACGAAGAAAAAAGATTACACAGACTAAATTGGAAGAAAAAAAATTACATGGAATAAATAAAATAGATTCCATGTAATTTTTTTAAATAAATAAAAAGTAGTAAATTTACACATTTACAGGGCAGTAATTACAAGCATGAACGAAGAAACAATTGCACTCCCTAAAAAAAATTTGTCATATTACACCCCTCCCTCCCCATAACGGCCACTTTCTTCTGTCTCCAAGTCAGCCATTGTGGAGAGGTTTAACTGTAATAAAAACTGGTGTTTCCACTCACTAATAAAGCTAGTAATAAATTGAAACAACACCGGAACAATAAAAAGTCTTAACTTAATTGATTTTGCCAGTGTGTAGTTTTGAATGTTTGACATTTTGTAAAATGTATTTGTACTGGTACTTACCGGTAATACTCTTGCTTAGAATGTCAGCTGTATGCAGTATCATGCTCCAATCACTTGTCACATATAAACTTACTTGTTATATAGATATTATTAAAATTGTCAACACTGTATGCTTTCAAATGAAATTCCTTCAATGTCAAGCGCTTTTTAAATCAATACACTGTACGTATGTTAATTTTTTTAAACATTCCTCAAAAAGTCAAGCATACATCCCAAAATCAAGCTTCGTGAGAGTACTTGCCCACACCAACATGCCCATGTCATTGAATCCCAGAGGTGCCAGCCATTTATGTGGCTTGAGGTTAGTTTATTATTGATTCGTGCTCTTGGGTTTTCTCTGGGTACTCCAGTTGTAGTTATACTCTAGTTATAATCCAGTTTTTTAAGAGTATTTTTTCCTCCAAATTCAAATTCTATCAGGATATTTCAAAGGGGCAGACTATTAAAAAAAAATGACACAGTTGCTCCAGTAATTATTTAACTACTAATAATAACCATTCATCCGTAAGATGTCTTAAATGCATGCAATTGCGCATTTGGTTTCGGCTCAATAAAAAATCCCATAGCAATATTGCAGAAATTTTAGGAGAAACCATCCACAATAGGAGCACACTGACAGGAAATATTACTAAGGAAAATGATGCAAAATATAAATTAGCATACATGCTACCACCAAAATCAGTTTTATTACTGTTAATACTTTAAATAAAAAAAATAAGAATACAAGCAAGTGTTTAAGATTTTTTTGACAACTTAAAATACCTTGATTGTTTTTTCCACAAACACAGACAGTTCCCTCATCTCATTTTCCAGCCTGGTAATCAGCTCGTCCTTTGCAGCACACATGGACTTCAACTCTTCATAATTCTGTTTGACCTGAGTGAGCCCTTTGTTCAAAAATTCTAGCTTCATAGCTAAGCTTTCCTTGTTTAAACATGAAAAAAATATAATTATATCTTAGCAACTGTCCTGACTTCAATAAATACATCCCAACAACCTCATTTTTTCATTGTTTCCCACCTAACCTGAGGCAATTTTCCTTCTAGTCTTTTTTCAGGTTCCTTGACTGGGATGAGAAGGGCAGTGGTGGGGGAAGGCAAAGCGTTCTCATAGAAAATCTGCAAGTAGATTTGTTCCCTATACTGTAGAAATGTATTTTGAATTCAATTCAAATTTTAAAAAGCGGTCTAGACTGATGGTCAGCTGTAGATTGTTTAAAAAAAATTACAGGACTGGTGGAATCAACAAGGGTTCTCATCAATGCACATGTGCGCATATTTTGCACAAAAATGAAAAAACACACATTTCTTTGAACCCAAGCGTCCCAGGGATGCACAATGACTGGTCACTACACCCACACATCTTTGCAACCATCTTAGAAATCCCCATGCCACATGCCTTATCAATACCCCATTTTGTCTACTCAAGGAAAAATTATGTCCACCCAGAAAACACAGTCCTCAACGACGAAAAAAAACACATACTTTGTTTATATGAAACAAAAGAAAAACTGATGTAGATGCTCAAATAGCGTGCCTTCAAGTCCAAATTGCTCAAAGAGTTTTTATTGTTTATGTAAATTTCCACCGATAACCACATGAAAATGCAAAACATGTCTTGAGACATACAGATGTTTGGCAAAACCATCCCAACGATTTGTACATGATCCAACTTCTTTTCCGCGATGGGCCTTAGATCTCCGTCGACTGGGAAAAAGGTCATGTAACATGTGGAAGACACATCAAGTATGACTATACTTTGAAAGCTTAAGTAAAAATGGCTCTGTTTATAGCAAAGGAAGAAATTGCAGGCCGCAAATTCCCCCTTTCTGCACTCTTATAATACATACACATGGTCTGGCACCCTTTAAAAGCAAAAAGGACCCTCAATTTCCTAGGACTGGAGGTCCTTCAGACCTATTCTTAACACTCAAAACAAGTGGGAACTCTTTGATTATGGTGTTGAAATCCACTGTGCTGGCATTCACACTCTGATACTTTCCAAAAATCCATGGCCCCTAGCCCTTAATAACAACCTAGAATTGTGCTTCAATTATTAATTAACAGCATCCCTAACAAAAAACCACTTCATTCGATTGTCAATGTATTTAGCACAAAAGTATTATTATTGGGTAAACTTTTTAAAATTTCCTACTGGAGAGGGGACTGCCACTTTATTTTATGTGGTCATCTCAGCCACACCAAGGTCTAGCCATTTGAGGTCAAAGGCAGTTCCTTCATTTCTTAGTTATTTGAAGACCCTGAGTATTGACTGGCCCTGGGAATTGAACCGCCCAACTGACAAAGTTAGTCCTTCTGCAGTCATAGTAGGCTTTTTAAAAGTGAAGGGAGGCAGTAAAATTAATTTCAACTCTAGTTACTAACATTGAGGTTGGCCAAGCAGCCCCAAATTAACTTCTTTGCTCATGCTTGCAAACAGCTTAGAAAGGACAAGTATTTGTATTTCCTTTTTGTAGAGGAGATTTGTTTTTAGGGTTTTCAACCTTGCAATGCAAGAGAGCACTTTGAACAATCAGCCCTTGAAGAAATATTTGGACATTAAATTCACATCTGAAAAAGGCATTCAGAACATACCTTTTCTCTTTTTGATGTGTTAATTGCCTCCTCAAAGTCTCTAAATTTCCTACACATTTACAAAAACAATGATTAGTTTTTATGAACAGGTTGACTGTTGTTGTCCAGGTGAGTGTAGTTCTGAATAAGACTAGTTTTAATGACTGTGACCTGACATTTCAGTTGCCTGTCAATCAAAGTCAGATCTATTTGTGTATAATTGTGATTTTTTAATATAATAATATTCAACTAATTATTTGGAGCAAGGGTGGTGCTGTGGTCAAGCCCAGGTTTGACTCCTGGCATCTACGCCATATGTGGATTGAGTTAGTTGTTGGTTCTCTCCCTTGCTTTGAGAGGGTTTTCTCCAGGTACTATGGTTTTCCCCTCTCCTTAAAAGCCAAACACTTCCAAATTCCAATTCAATCCGGAATGCACAGAAAAGTTTCAACGAGTTCTTAAGAGCTCCGACCTAAGAGCTCCGTTGGTTAACAAATTACAAACAAAATACAACAAATTACAATTACAACTCTGACAACAGGTTGATGTTGCGGGCCTAATTTAATCCACAGTTTAATTTTTTTCTAGCTTTTGGATGTGATAATGAATATGCATTGATGAATTTGAGATAAAGGTTAGGGTTAGAATATTTATTTGAATCTCAACATCAACCCCACTTGCAACTCAAATTATTACAACTTTACATCAGTGTTCATCTTTGTTCACTGCATTCTTTTGGCATTTCCTCTGCTCCAAGATACAGCTTATATTATAAAACAAATTTTATATTTGGCATGAGTTGAGAAATTTTAAAAATATAATATAATAAGGATCCAATCTATGGCATTTTTTCAAATGCTTTCTATGACCTTACTTGCCAGAGCTAGAGGAAGTTTGAACTTACTGATATTATTTTGTTGAAACACAGCCCTTAACATCTCCTGCCGTTTTGCAAAAATCAATTTAGGTCAAGCAAACCCACCAAGATTCCATTCCTGCATAAGTAATGAACAGTGAATTCCAATGCAAGGTAGTTGTGAAATAATTATTTCTACCAGCTCAGTCTTCTTGAATTTGATGTAGATTTCTTCAAAGCAGTTGCACCCACTCAAAGATTTTTCAATCCGACCAATTACAGAGAGGTTTTCGTAAAAAATCCACTGCTCATTACACATGCAGGAATGCAGATTTGAATTGATGCTGGTTGCCACAATGACTAATGGGTTTAATTTTCTAATAATAAATTCATAAATGGAATCTATGGGGTGCACTTGACCTAGCGTGACTGTATGCCTTACTTTTTGTATTGCTCCAAAGTTTTTTGGCATTGTCCAATCTGGGCCTCAAGCTTTTGATTATCCACTACGCAAGATTTGTATTGTGATTCCAGAAGCTTTTTGGACTCTTCCACCTCCTGATGCTTATTCTCAGACTTCTGGTTAAGTTCTTCAAGTTGACGACAAGCTCCGATTGCTTTCTCATTACTTGCAGCAAGCTCCACAACCTTTGCTTCAAGACCTCGACAATTTTCTTGTAAGTGAGATTTCTCTTTCTCATTTGCCTGTGAAACTTGTTCCAGATATAAGCAGCGGACCTCAAGATTCTGATTAATTTGTCGTAACTGTGCACAGCTACTATCAAGGTCATGGTTGGATTGTTCCAGCCTGGCTGATTTATTTTTCATCTGTTCACAAACTTGTTCTAGAACGTTACACCTTGCTTCCAATTTATGATTAGCAGCTTCAAGAATCTTGACAGGCAATGCATCTTGCAGAGCTGACAGGTTATTTCCCACACCATTCAAATGGTCGCGAATCTTGTCTATTTCAGATTCAAAGTGTGCTGTTATATCCTTGAGTTGTCTTGCATGTTTCTCACCAAATTTCTGGTGGCCACTTAAAGGAGATCAATTTTAAAAATATAGTTATTGCCAAATCTAAAATAGGTTAACACATACTAAGAATAACCTTTTCAACAAAGATGGTTTACTGGCAGTTAACCTACAATAAATATTATCTTGTATCTCCAAAGTAGTAAAAATAATGCTTTGTACGTAAACAATAAGAGAGTTTAAGCTTCACATATAGCCTGTGTGGCAGGCATTTGAAAGGGAAGGAAAGGGGACTCCAAGGCGTGCGAAATGCAAAAGGTGTGCAAGAGTGTGGTCTAGTTCCCAAATTCCCTTCCCCTTCTATTTCGAATCCCTGCCATGCAGGCTACAAGAAAGATGAGCATGAGCAAAAAGAATATGCAGTGGAACCTCAATATGACAAACCCCAACTCCATGGAATAATAAATGATTTTCTTCGCCCCACTAATAATAAAATATATTAAAAAGAACCTTGATATAACAAAGCACTGTTATAGTGAACAAATTTCCCCAGTCCCTCAACACTTCGTTATATTGAGGTTTCCCTGTAGGAGGATAAGGGTAGAAACTGGGTAGGTAAGAAATAGTTCTCTCAAGAAACAGAGATTCAATTTCACTCCCTCTATTTTTCTTATTTTCAGTTGCATAATTTTGCTCTTTGCACTGACACATTTACCCGGTTGAGCATTCAATGACCATTTGTATATGTTGCAGTTAATCTTTGTTTTACTTTTGTTTCAAGTTCATTAGCATACATTATCATACCCCAAAACAATAACAAAATAAAAAAATTAACTGCGACATTATCTTCACTAATACACCTTGTTTTCCCTCAAAAATTTTGCATAACCTTTGTTTTTAATTTGTCGTTGGTTTCACAGTTGTCCCAAGAGAAATTAAAGACTGTCAATACATTGTACTTATGCAAAATTTGGGTAGGGTAAACCAGATGTTTTATGGGAGATGTGCAAGTGGCCAATGGAATAAAATATGTTACTAAAATAGGCAGACAGAGAGAGAGAGAGTACTGTGTAAGATCTAACTCAGGTTAAGTTAATTATAACCTTATTAATTTACTTACCTCATTTGCAAAGGTGTTGATGAATTCCACCCTAAGCTACCTGAATAGGACTGTGCCAATGTGTATGCTTTCCCTCCAACGGCTGAATCACTTTGCAAAGGAAAGGACATACCAGTAGCTGAAGAATCCTTAATACCAGCATGGTGTTTCATGCTTGAAATTATCTCATCCAAAGTATCATGGGTTGGCTGTGTGCTCAACTTCTGCTGGATTTTATCTAAATTTTTTCGAGCCGAGTCATCACCTCCTCTGTTCATTGAAAACCTCTGTGTAACAATTTCATCAGAAGAATCCACTTGGAACACTGGTGGACGATTCACACCCTCGGAAATCTGTTTGCCTGGAAATTTGCCATCATCTGAAGAGGATGACTGTAGGGAGACCACAGAGCCACTTCCATCGGAATCCAGCCGCCGTGGAGTTTGTCCTTTACTCCTGTCACCACCCTTAAATTTAGTGCGCTGCATCAGAGAGAAACTTACATTTAGACGAGCGCCTTCTCAATTCGGTGGTTTGGATCGTTAAGAAACCTTCTCCATATCACACGTTTTCTAGTTTTTTTCTATGGACAGAAAAAATACGTATTTGCATTTGTACGTATTTATCTCAGTATGTAGCATCGACATCTGTTCGTTTTGAGTTTTGACTGTTGACGTACTAAATCTGCTACGTGAAAATGACGTCGCTAATTGAAGTTCCACGCGCAACCAAAGACCTTCGATTTCCTTCGCAGACGGGAACTGCATTATAAAAAGTTCCACTTTAAAACAATTGTTGCAAAGTTTCATCCAGAAGTCCACCATATTCGCACCGTTCTTTTAGGCATTTTTCATCATTCTCATTCCACCAGCTACAGTCATGAAGCACGATTTACGGACAGATTTTCAGTTCTTCGCTGTTATCTTTCTCTAGAGGTCTTTTCCAAGCCATGGTTTTGTTTAGAATAAACTGCCTTTACGGCTTATTTTCTAACAAAGAAAAAAGCAGACATACAAGATAAAAATTAAAAACCGCGCTAACACTGCTCTCGCGGGCGGCCATCTTGCACTGAATGAAGGTTTAAAGCGCATGCTTAAGACAGATAACAGCTGACGGTTTCTCGCTTCTTTCAACATGGCGGCGATGTAGAAGCGATTCTTAGCGATGTGTTTTGTAGGCTTACACGTACGAAGGAATGAACAATTTTGAAATTTTTAATTTCAGAATGCCTGTTATTGATACCTTTCGAACGCAGATGAGTAAACAGAGCAATGATTGTTTCGGCAGCTAGAATATGTCAGAGTTTCACCTTGACAATTTCTCGCCTTTCAGCTCTTTCTCCTAAAACTGGTCAGTTTGTCATAGCGGCATCGAGCTGTTGGCGATTGCACAAAACTGCTTATTTTGCTCGATTTTACCATGAAGTGCATCTAACTGAAGACGAAATGGAGGAGAGCTTTATCAAGGGTTGGGGAAAAGGAGGGCAGAAAGTGAATAAGAGCAGTAACTGTGTTCATCTGAAACATAAACCTACTGGTATCATTATTAAGGTACGACTACATACTTTTTAGTAAAAAATTTATTTATAATCTGTACATAATTCTATGATATGCTATAATTATGCTCTTTATATGTTGTCCTATTTTATCTTAATTAAATTCATTTATTAATTTATTTGTTTTTATTACTGTTTTTCTCCTAAATTTATGATATTTTTCCTCACTATCTTTCGAGTGTTGTTTGAGTGTTGCAACCCTATAAAATGTAATTTACTTATTGTAACTACTCAGCTTGTTTAGTTTTTTTTTAGTATTCTGAGTAATTTTTTTGCCTGATCTATGTTAATCTATGCTGTTCTTGTAAATGTTGTAAGTTGGCAAAATAAATTTATCAACAAGCAGGGTGGCACAAATACTCTGTGAATTGACACTACCGCCTGATGAAGATCTGCAGTACGTGGTCAAAACATCACGATCAATGTCTATTTGACAATCATAAGACAAACAATAAACGAAACCCTTTATACACATTATCTACAATGAACAATATCTTTCATAACAAAATCACTGTTCTCATATGTGAACAAAGGCCCTATCTGATATGGTTTTTGTGCTGGCGCAATAGCTATCTGCCTTAGTGTGAACATGGCCTAAATTTGGGGACCTCGGTGGCACTTGCTGGTAGCCCCATCCTCAGTGAACCATTGTTTGATCTTTTTCTTTTCTCTTTTTAATAGTGCCATGAAAGTAGATCCCTTGCAAGAAATAGAGTGATTGCCAGAGAAATCTTGAGACAGAAACTCGATTTTCTTTACAATGGCAAGGAAAGTGAACTTGCTCAAGCTGTTGCTAAGAAAAAGAAAAAGAAAGCAAATTATGCAAGAAAAAGGAGACTACGTGAGGAAGCTATTGCTACTGGCTTGCAAAATGTGAAAGATGGACCAGCAGATTCATGTGATGTTTAAAAATAAGAGTAAAGAAATTATTGCCTTTGTGAATGATCATTGAACATTTTCCATAACCACTGCAAGCTTACCCAGCTGAATATCTCAGGGTGTGACAGATGCAAACTAAATGCCTTTGCGAGGCAGTCCTTCTGTCATTAATTGTCTCCATAACTACAACAACCTTATTCACACAGGCGCGGATCCACACCGGTTGTCACCGTTTTACGGAAATTGGTCAGATTTTTCTTAAACAGACATATTTTTGATAAATAAAAACTTTCCAAGGTGAATGAAACTGGCCAATATCCTTTCTGAGTGACTCGGAACCCCGAGAAAGGAGACTTTAGGGAGTTAAAATCTAAAACATTTACTGGGGAAGCATGCCTCTGGACCCCCAAGAAGCTTGCGTTTTCGGCGCTCGTTGAGAAAATCGGTCAGCATTTATCCTAGATCCGCGCCTGTCACAGGTCCTCTCTTCATCATGAGTTGAAGAGAGAAGGTCATTCAGAATAAGGTTTATAAGCGGTTAACCGTCTTGCACCAACCTTTTTATGATCACTGCACTTCAAGGATGGCATCATGTAGTCTTATCAACAGTTTTGACAACTGTGCTTCATCACATGACCAGCATGTTAGAAATGTGGATCATTGCGAGGATGCCCAGGATATCCAGAAACTTTACTTTCCAGTAAAGTCATGCCCTAGACAGAGTTATGCCCCCATGACTGGTAAATCTGCACTTCCCAGCCATGAGCCCCAAAGTCAGTATTAACCAGGAACCTGTCACACTGGCCAGTCAGAGGAAAAAATAAAGGTGCTTGGGGTTGGGACAAACGCAACATACAAAAAACTTAAGCCCAGTGGCCACCATGAAATGCAGTGCATAATACTTTGAAAAAGTATAATATCATTTAAGTGTATGACTAGTAGAGTTATTTCTTCACTAAGAAACGGTCCAGATAAGAACGATAGCAACAACGGCAATGAACATGATGGAATGCAAAAAAGGTGCTAACTTTTCTATTACTTACTTACTTCTGATTGGCTTAAACAGCAAAAGTTAACAAAACTTCATAAAGCGGTACATATATTCATCCTTACTTTCCAACCATCTTCCAAATAACAAAATCTGGTCTCAGTTTGAAAAACAAAGAAACCGGATCATTACTTAATAGGCCATTTGCATGATGGCATCATTTTACTACTACCACCAGAATCCTTCAGGGTTTTCCTTTCTTGTGCAAATTAACCCATTTGCTCCTGGAGATTTTGCCGAAAAACAAGTTTTGAAGCTAATCGAGTGGTTTTCTGGTCACTGTTGTGCTATAAAGAGCTAAAACTTACCCCAAACCGGTTTACAGGTCATACACTTCATGGCCTTCTGATCCAGATGCAAAATATCAGCTTGCGAAGTTCAGGCATGCGCAGAAAGCAAAATTTCGACATAGTTTTTGGGTTTTCTTGCCTCATTTTTTTTTTCTCTTGCTGGGCATTTAGTAGGCTTCATTTTGGTGGGAATAGTTTTTAGGAAAGCTTTTAGGATCTTAGGATTAGGTGAAAGGAAAGGTAGGTGGGCAATGGAACAAGATTTTCATGGAGATTTCAGGTCAATGTTACATGGTTTTTTGCCTCTTTCTCCGGTGTCCTTGACTGAATTGTGCTCATTCTGGTATGGTTTGAAAGATCTGTTCACTCTGCACAAGTTAGCGGAAAAAGTTGTCCTTGACTGTTAAAACTGATGACGTCAAAAAGGGTAGAAAGGACGTGTATCCGCACGGGCGGTTACGGGCGGTTCAGGGGCGAATGGGTTAAACCTCACTGGGATAACCAAATTTAAATATGAAATAAAAACTGTAATGATGTCTTGTCAGTAGTAAAAACCCGTCATTGTGCAAATTACCTATTCACGGGGGGGGGGGGGGGGGGGGGTGACTCAGCATATGATGAAAGGGGTGGGGAAAATTGTTGGAAATTTTGAATTAAACCCCTAACAGAGACTGATCTGGGCTTTTTTCGACCCCTAAAAAAGACCATGTTTTAAAACACAGACAAAAGAGAAAACATGGATTATATGACTTGAGTAAATAAAAACATTAAAAATATACATATCAAATATAAAAACTATTACATTTTTAAGTTTTTTTCGTGTGCAACCCTAAACGAGACCTGCACGGCTATGTATGATGGCTTTTTGCCCAGAACACCCTAAGTGAGACCAAAATCCAAAATTTACACCCCTAAGTGAGATGACAAGCATCCCCTCCCATTTCATATGTGGAGTGCCCCCCCTCCCAGGCCTATTTATGCCTTTAGGAGATTTACAGATTTCATATGGATTGAAATACTGTATTTTAAGTCATGCAAAAATACTGGACTTGTTATGCACAAATTATTCTGTTGGTTAAAGGGGCTTTGTCATGAGGATATTGCTCTTCAAATTTTATCTGGGAGCACAAACCATAACAATCTTTTTGGTTGGCCCAATTTTTTCAAGTTTCAAATCCACGCCCATCCTTGTGGTCTGTTTGCAACAGACAACAGGAAACAATTTCATTGACTAGAATTTAATAAACTAGATGGATTATAAACTGCTTCAAATAGTCTGATTGCAGTAATTGTATAGTAGAGGTCATAGAAACAAAGCCTGGAAGATAAAATCCATTACATCAAAGCAAAGAGCAAGATTGTAGTTACACAAAAGCTAATTGAAGTTCTGTTTCTTATTCTGCAACTAGGCAGCTAAGTGTAAGTAAGGAGGCAGGTAATCCTAGTTCAGAAACACACTGTTTAAATTCCGTTGGTAGCTCAATACGTCGAGAGGGCTTCTTGATAAGGTTCACTAGAAAGAGTTTGTTAGTAAACTGGTCTTGTAAAGTCTGTCATTGATTGAACTGAAACAAAAATCTTTTATGGTAGGTCTACAGATGAACAACGTGTGCATTTGGTATGAAGATTTCGGGTGTAAGAAGTGCCAGAACTCATTCTTGTGATCACCGAGTTTTATACACTGAATACAGGTGACACAGATTTCTTCGCTTAACATGTGCTCTGGTTTAGTCCAATGACCTATTTTACGCATACTCTTACATCTTGCACTCACACTGAAGATGCCAGAGGGTGATTTGTGCCAGAAAGAAAAACCAAGCCCATTTTAAAACTTGACTATTCCAATGGAAATGCCCTAGCAATTACAGATTTGGAATTCAATATATTATTGATTTTAAAAAAGGTTTTTGCTTTTTAAAAGAATCTCAAATAGCGTAACATAGCCCTTTTAACACCTATCAAAAACCCCTGGATAAACATAAAATAATGTCCCCTTATGTCAAACATGTCCCCAATCAGTCTCCAGAAGATGTGATGTAACAAAAGCAACTGTGTTAAATATTGGCTAAATATTAAAGTACTATTGTTTTATTTTTTATTTTCTATCACCATAACTTTTTTAAAAATCTATTTACAGCATTAATAACCTTAAAATAGGTTATACTCTATTGCAGTAAAGTAGATATAAAGAAAAAGATCATAAAAGTTGGAGTAGAGAAAAAACAATGAGACTAGTCAGTTGACATAATTTGCGGTATAAGTTAAATATCATTGGTTTTTGATTTTTTCCCCTTTTCTGCTGCTGATGAATGCTTTAAGCCTTCTTCTGTACTCTCTGAACTAATTTAACACACATTAGCAGTGTCTTCCAATCAGGATAGTATAATTTTATTAATCCTTTCTTAGACTATTTGATCTAGCAGAGAAGCAATAATTTAAAAGTCACATATTGGACAATAACGAAATCCTGTGGTTGGAAATGCTGACTGTAAAAATCAAATTAATGCAAATGGCATCTGACTTACTTCGTTTTCGCTCGATAAGGATATTCCTCGTGAGAATTTTTAGATGTTAAGAAGAATGTCTGGGGTTGTAAAGCTCCAAAGAATAATTCTTAAAAGTAACTGTGCTGTTTCTGAGTGATAAATATTCCTGAAAGGGGAAAAATACCTTGCATATTGGTGCAAACAAAAGAAGCAGCCACTTACAGTTTTGTATTTCACATATGAACTTTTGCGCTTGCAGCGTGTAAATCAACATTTGCTTCTTCAAAAGAGGCTGCCCTCAGAAAAGTTTGAGGAATTTTGACTCCAATAAATAACGTCTGGTCTGGAAAAATGAATGTCGTTTCTAAAACATTAGCGGGCCGCGCTGATCTAAAACATATCAACAACTTGAACCTTTGGTGGTTTGCTTTCCTAGATGATGACTGACAAACTTTAAATGTTGGAGGTGAAACACGCAATCAGAACACATTTTTTTTTGTCTCATGTCCACACATAAATGCAAGCAACTGTAGTATGAAAGAAATTAAAAGTTAATGTAACATTGTGGTATGTCCTGACAACATTCCTGGCTTGTCTGACAAAATACGTGTACTGACTTGTGTTCTTTTTAAAGAGAATTAATTTGCAGCCTTTCCAACCTTTTTTAAAGCTTAAATAGGAAAGCTTTTTTGTGTTATCACAACACTTCTCAGACTTGCGTGAACACAGCTCCATGTACCCACACAAAAAACTGAACTGGTACACAAACCAGTGACCAAGTCCCCTAGTATTCAAATGGTATTGTACAGAACCTGATGATTTCAATATGGTAGAAATCACTGGTACAGTATTTTGTTGATTTATTTGTTCCAGTCTCTGATGACTTATTACCATTTTAGCAGCTGTTATGCCATAACTTTTTTTCATGAGAGATATTGTCAGTCCTATTGTCTTGCACATCTATCAGTTTCTACGAGGCATTCCCTCACCAGCACCCGTGCATGCATAATGCCTGAAAGACAAACATACATGTAAATGCTTTGAAACAAAGGACTGGACTATTGCTTATGATATCCGTACACTTTCCTCCTTCCCCTTGAAGACTTTTCTGCTTACCCCTAAAGATTACATATAATATTGCAATCCCTGAAAATCCGTAAAATATTGGTCTATTGCTGGGAAATTTGTGACTGCAACATTTTTCATTGATTGCACAGTCCAAAAGTGCCGTTCTACACATTTTAATGTGCGAATTTTCGTTTCAAGTAATGTATTCCTTTGTAATAGCGCCAGGATTCGAATTATTAAGACTTGACACCGCGACAACACGCACCAGTTTATGGTTTTAGTATTGATATAAAATTATTGACATTAAAATTAATAGAGTGCTGTAAAGTTATTTGTTATAAATAGATTATAAAATTAATATGAAAGGATGTTCCTCAAAATTAATAATATCAACAGAAATTTGATTCGCTATAAACCTAAAAACATTGATTCCCGTCGATAGCTCCCAAGTTTCACTATGTAATTCAGGCTTGATACAGCAATGAAGAAATGCATGCATAAAATTGAGAACATGCCTTACCCCTGTCCTTGACAGATGGGCCAATCTGCCTTTTTTCCAGTAATATCCTCTGTGTAATTATATTCTGATAGGGAACTGCGTGCGTGTCAAAAGCCCAGGAATAGCCCCGGGGTGGCAAATGCCCAGCCCCTGGGCAGTGCAAAATTTGCAGATGCCCCACCCCAGGGACAGAAAATGCGGGCAAATACCCCGCAGTAGCCCGGGGGAGGGGGGCGCTGGGCGCAGCTGGAATTGACGGATGCATTAAACCTGGGGGGTGGGGGGGGGAGTCAGATATTATTTACTGCAATTGTGCATCTTTTTTTATATTCTTATAATTTAATATGAATTTTGTAACTTTTGATATGTATTTTATCAAGCGAATAAAGGTTATTACTACTATCGTGCATATTTCCCAAGAAATACTTATAAAAGAATGTTTTGTGTAATCGCCTGTCGGTGACGTCTATCTACCGTTTCTCACCTTTCTTTAACCGCTCCGCGGCATTTTTACTACCAGCATACGTGGGACGAATATCTTTGCCTAACTCCTCAATCACGGCTAAGAGTTCAGAGTATTTTCCAGGGGAATTCTGGCTCGGTGCAACAGAAGATTGAACAGAAGCTGGGGTGGCAGAAGAAGAACCGATGGCTGAAATTCAAAATCTTTTGATCAGTAAAAGAATCAGAAGAGATTTATATCATTCTCGTTTGAATCTCTACCTTGCGCAGGTTGTTGTGCTTTGCTCTCCATTTAGGAAAATCTAATTTTTTATCTTTAAAGCTTGAACAATGGTCAAATGTTCTTTGTGAATCAAAATGGCGTCGTGTTACTCCGGGCGCGAAGAATGCTGGGAGTTCCTTATATTTCTGACCAGCAGGGGTGGGGGAGGGAAGAAGGGTCTATGAAAAATTAAACTTTAGGCCTTGTTCACACGTCCCGTGTCTGTCTTTCATTTGAACATTTTCTCCGTTTTCAAAAAAAAAAAAAAAAATGGCGAAAGTTCCCGTCCGCACGCATCGTTTTCGAATAGTTTGAAATATGTACCCCGATTACAGTGGCCCCTGATGTTCGGGTCAAAGGGATCCATGAACACTAGGTTCAAGAGGAAGGAGGGTGTGAGAAGGCCTTAGAGCGTTTTCGCGGGAGGCTAATCCATCGAAATCCAACACTGGACCAACATGTTTTATACGTCTACAAGATTATTCTCTCTTGCCGTCAGGAACGGGGGGGGGGGGGGGGAGGGGCGTGACCTGATCTCCCACTCCCGCTCCTCCGAACTTCTCCCCGAATACCGTTCTATTTCCCGCGTTCCGTGCCAAGCTTTTGGCGAATCCCGCTTCCAGAATAGCAGTCAACCAAGTCAAGACATTTTGCGTTTCCTAAATCCCGCACTGTATTTCTATCAAACCCCAGGTCCCTAGAATAACCTACAAGACATAAAACAAGACCCTAAAGCATGCTATACAGTCGGCCGGTTATAAGGTCTACCATTAAATAAACAAGACGTCTGTGTTATTTAAGGTGGGGTAAAAACTATGATCAACCTTACTCGAGATGCATTATATTATACCTATTTCGCAGGCTGAGGCGCTTTGCAACGAATCATCAGATGAAACACAATCGCGATCTTCAGCAGTCCCCTGATTTGTAATTGCTCCTCTCCCAAGTGCTGGTGATATCCTTTCTAGCATTCGCTGCATGCGAGAAATGGCTGCAATCGGTTGAGGACACGAATCTAAAGGCATTTGATCCGCGTAATCACCAATTTGCTTGTTGTTTTCCGCTTCTTTGTCTGCTTCAGTCTTAGAAAGCTCCATGCCGAAGGGCGCTGTAATGCCATCATTCGATTTATTCATTGCATCATTCGTTTTAATCATCAGTGGAGAAACTTGCAAGGTGGCTGTGTTTTGAGTTGAGTAGCCTCGGGAACAAGACGAGCCTTTAGGAGGTCCAGCTCCCTCCGGTGAAAGCATAGTTTGGTCATAAGCTGGTTCTAATTTTCGAGTCGCATTGGCAATGGGTGTGGCCCATGTTTCATTCCATGATGGCTGCCTGACACAGTGTTTGCTGTTGTTTGGGAGAGAGGCTGTTATAAGCCTGTCACAAAGCTCACTTATCAGGTTTAAAGAGTTTGTTGAATATTGGATATCAATTCCAGGGTCTGATTCTGATTCCAATGTCGAATCGAAGGCAACTTCATTTTTTATTGCTCCTTCAATAACTGTGCCATCAAAACGTTCTTCAAAGGATGCAACTTCTTGTTCATTTGTGGACGATAGTGTCCCAAATGATATATATTCGATTCTATCCCTCGTCAGGCAATCTCCCGAGACAAGTTTACGATTTTTCATATCAACAGCTCTTCGCTCCTCGTTGAATGAAGAAACTAGCTTATCCAGGTCTCGTAAATGTACACTGCTGGTACTTTTAGTACAAAAATCACCCCTAGCCATTCTGTCCAGCTTCTTTTTGTTGTATTGCTATACGACTGAGTGACTCCCGTGTTGGAAAGGAGTGTTTCAATCACACATACTGGTGGACAAAAATAACGGCAAAAGTATAAGTTATCGTATTCACTCATTCATAAAACATTCATGATCATACAAATTTATCGAGGAAAAATCTGATAGAACTCCCCTTTTCCAAACCAGATCGAGAAAGAAAAGAGCTAATGTTGCAAGTGCGAAAGAGAACAAACGTTGCTTTTAATATTAAGAGGGACAATATTACCCGAATTTTCTGGAGTCTCCGAAGGTCTGTTATATTTTTGTGTAAACTACGTTATAATCAGTATGGCACAGTGACACGTTTATAAACCGGACACGTCCACAGAAACCTCGATCACCAACGACATTAGGGACCTTAAACAACGACGACGGCAGTGAAAACGTCGCTAAAAAAGTGAATTTGCGTTCTTTCAAACTTCATCGCGTCTATATGGACCCGCTCAATATGTCAAATGCAGGCGACTTTTCCTGGAGTTGAATTCTTAAACATTTTATTCAAGTTCAAAAAGAGGAAGGAAAATTCGTCGTCGTATGTCCATGTCCTCCATAAAACGTCACACTAGGAGGTTTCACGTCGAAGTCGTGCAGTGGGCGTCAAAGAAAGGTACTAAAAAGCGTGATGCACGTACAGAGCTGTTGTTTTGATCATTAAACGTATTGTTGTTTGAAGTTGTCGTCGTCGTCCTCGTATTTGCTTAAGGTTGCTATTCTCGTCCCCTGAGCCCTTCGTTTCTTTTGGGTAACGGGGCTATGGGAACGAGAACGAAACAACGACAACTTGACCAATGACATGCCAGGGATTTGCCAGGGGCAAACTGCATGGGCATCGGAAGTCGGTTTCAGTCTTCTCTTCGCGCTTTTGGAAGGAAAACACAAGGTATATACAAGGTGAACACTTTATATACAAACCACTGTATACAATTACAATTACTCTGCTAACTGACAATCTTTCTCGGCCAACTACGCGAAATACCAGGGATTACCAGAGACGCTAACAAAGCTGTACACTTTCCAGAAAGACACGCTCTGCTAACGTGGTCAAAATATACCGTATTTCCCCGAATAAGCGCCCACACTCTAATAAGCGCCATCCCTCCGCTGCTGAAGGCCATAATATCAAATAAGCGCCCCTCCCCCTCACCCCTCACTCTCTTAAATAGGAGGGAAGGGATTCAAGCCAAAACCAGCTTTTATTGCCACTTTATTTCAACTTTTCAGGCGTCGACTACACTGGAATTAGTAAAGGAGAATAGTTTCTTTTCCTTTAAGTCACATCCAGTTATTTCTATATCCATGCGCTTGCAGAGTTCTTAGGTGCGTTATCTTTTCTTTTAATTTTTTCCGATTGCCGAGCTCTGGGTAAATGCTGTGAACTTCCCAGGAACAACTAGACCATTCTCTACTTGGTTTAAAACCAGCGGGCGCTTATTCGAGGAAATACTGTTTGGTCAAAATGACATTTGACCATGTCATAGAGGTATTAATAAGTGTCCAACACTCTTGAGCGTTAATGTTTCTTCTTGAAACCAAACCTGACTGGCTCCGACTTTTGCAACTTTCATGAACTGCCTTCCTGCTAGACTGCCGAATCAAAAATTAATGACAAAAAACAAAAACGAGCGACCTTGCTTTGCTGTTTTATGCGGCATTAGAAATCATGCTGGAAATGGTTTGGGTCATTTCCATTCCCAGTTTTTCACTCAAAGACTTTTCAAGGTAGTTACTTTTAGCTCGCTTGAAACACATATGGTACATCACTACAGAATGTCAAAAAGCTTTTAAAGTCGTGTCAGTCAGCCGGCTGCAAGACCGTATAGAATTTCCGTGCTAGTATAAATACTCCCATTTGAAAAGGGTGATATTGTTTTCTGTATCTTCTTTTGAATCTGGTGACATAGACATTCAAGGTTAGTTTTTTATGTAAATTATATTCCTTGTTGCGCGTAAACCAAATGAAGACGCTTGAAGTATTGAAGAGGTTGTCTGGATTCAGTGATCCGTGGTGAGTCGAATATTTGTGAGCAGTGCTTTGTCAAAGTTCTGCCAAACAAAATGTATTAGCTTCTAATGTAACCAGTAAGGACTATTCAGGGAGAGGACGAATGCGTGTTAAACAAAGGCGAAGAATTCTACTTTGTTTTTTACTATACAGCAAATCCTGTCAAAGGAAAAATAACTGCACGAGCCGATTTAAATATAACCTTACATATAAATGAACGACTGGACTCCATGATAGTCGTCGATCAAACTGGTAACGTTATGATGAAATAAGTCGACTCTTAATGAGAGTTTTTCCCTAAACTTCTGCTAATAGATAGAAAGTTGAAATTTCGAAGCAAAAGAAACTCCTTCAAGCCGACAGAACGTTTCAGGTTATTCATACGACTCGTGACACCTGAAAACACTGAAAACATTTCAGTGACTTTAACTCCGATATGATTAACGCAACCATCTTTTTAGGCCTGGGGTACTTGATAATATTCTTGTTGATTATAAAAGGTAACTTTAAAGAGCTGAATTATTGAATAAAACAACAAAGAATCGGAATTATTTGAAAGAGAAAGCAGACTTACCTCGCTGGCGAGTTAACCTCAGGCAAGTTTCATTTAGAATTTTTATGACAGCTCGACACATGTGATTGACGTTCTCAGTTTTCTATGATTTATATGCGACATGTGTCAATCAGCGTGTTTAATAACATCTCTGAACATTCATCTTTAATTTTCGGCTGTGACCGGCTCCGAAAATACGTAAAGGAATGTTACGCTGGCTTAAACTCCTTGCCAGAATGACCTATTTTTGACGTATTACTGAAAAATAATGTCAAAAGGGACCAAATTGCATCTGTACTGTAGTTCCTTGTTTTAAAATCTTTTTCTGGTTGATCGCACAAGGTTATGCAACCGGCTTGAAATGTGAAACCGAAAAAATCACTTAAAATTCAATGAATAGTTATACTAATATTTTTTACTTGAGGCATTGCGTCCCGATCTCCTTTCCAGCGGATCATTTTGAAAGAAAAGAAAAGAAATATCAGAGAGGCAAAAATTCCCCAGAACGTCAACAAAAAACAGCGATTTGAAATCATTTTACCTGCGTAAAAAGTTACATGAAAAAAAAAACACACACTCAGTCGTCTTGATTGGCTCCTCTGAGAGGAACTCAGTTTTGTTTGTCCCTGGAAATTTCACGTTTGCTTATTTAGGACTTTTTTAATTTGTGTAAATCATGTGATTACTTATTCTAATTAACATATTCATCTTACCGGGACTAAACGTACATTTCAAGTACTGAAGTAGCGTATGGACGATAAAAAAATTAATGAAAGATTACCAGGCCTTGTTTACCTCCCAAAATTTTGCATAACTATGGTCTTCGATTGTCTCTTGGGACAACTGTAATATCCAATTGGAAACAATGGTTATGTAAAATAGTTCGCGGGGTAAACAAAGTTCATTATGGATGAAGAGGAATGATAATGATTCCGATTACGTCAGTCACAACACAGGAGAAGCTCTAGTATCTCTTCAAGAACTGACGAAAATAAGAATGCTTTCGGAAGTAAAACAAAAGCACAGTATCAAAGCCTAAAATGTAGCAACTAATTATTATGAGCTGGAAGGCACTAGCCTGCGAAAACAGCCTTCTCCTCACTCTTGGCCGCTTGAGACGTTTCGCCGGGAGGCGAGGAGCGAGGAGAGGAGAGAGGGCTGTTCGTAGGGTCAAAGTTTTTGATTAAGAGAAACTGGAGCTACGCGTTTAGCAAGTGGTGCGCATCGTTGGTTGCAACTTTCGAACAGAAGAGGGCGTGGTCGATCACGTGACCTGATAATTTTGATTTCTTTTTTCAAGTTTTTTAAAGGTTAGTTGAACTTACCATCTATTATTCCTGGGGGATTTCTTAAACAACGGTTTTTGGAAACTTTGCATAAAAATAACAAATGACTTAGAACCAGGTCTTAGTCTACTTGAGAACATCCTTAACGCTCCTAGAGTAGGGAATGCAAGGGTTGACGGAGAATGTGACTTGATTCACAAAGATTACCTTAACAAAGTTGATTGATATGCACTCTTCCTGTTACTGACGAAAACTTCCATGCAGTTTCTCATAAGCACGAGACTTTCGCTGCATTACTGTATGCGCAACATTTTGGGACCATAACATCATGAGGTCAGAGAACAACGATTGGGGAGCGAATAATTCACATACGTTAAGTCCTATTACCCTTTTCCTCAAAAAAATAACATGAATACGGCCTAGACCATGAAAAGTCCGCGAACGTTTCATGAGACGACCAAAGTTCATGAAAAGCCGTTCGACGTCTCGTCTGGATGAGTTTGGATCAGGTCCAAAACGCTCTATCCGTCGACTTCAAACGGATAGAACGTCTGAAGGTCGTCTCCGGGACAAACGTCGATCTTCATATGCGACGAACTAAACTAATAAATGAAAAATTTGTACGATAATGTATATTTAACCTCGTTTGGGAGAAAGATTATTAATGACCGGCTAAAATTGCTTTTTTATAGCCTGATTCACTTGATTGGTTCGGCGCGTCCTAATATAAGTTCGACGTATACCCCCGGGAACAAACGATCTTAACTTAGTTTAGGTCGACCCAAATTAGAGTTTAGTTCGTCTCATGAATAGTTCGACGTTTGGCCTAGGCCGGCCTAACCTGGAGTTTGCCAGTGTAAGGATTCATAGAGCCTTTTCGATCCGTCTGCACAGATTAGTGCTACAATTGAAATAGCAGTGAAAGAACTAGCTGAAAAGTATCAACTTGTCAAAGGTGGGATTATTCGAAGACAAGGTTAGGATTCTGGCACCTGCAGTTTATGCCAATGAAACAAATTGCACCAATGTGAACTTAAGCACTGACAAAGAAATAGATTCTAGAAGTACAAAAATAACAGAAAGATCAGGCGAAGTAGTGGGGGGAGGTTCAACATGCGACGGAAGTCAAGATGACTGTTCAGTCTGTGGCTATTAGTGAGGTCTGTTCACCACAATTATACGAGTACTCAGAAACCGCGATCTCTCTGATAAATGGCTTTTGCACTTTATGCTTTAGTTTCCGCACTAAAATGCTCCACCCCCAATTAAAGCTTCATTTTTCTTATCAAGATGCTCGGTCGCCTCCCCAAAAGTCATATTAAAATGCTGAAGGCTAACAAAAATGTGTAAGCAGTATGACAACAATGTCATAATGTCATTGCTTAATTACCAAAGCAACTCGTAAGACCGTAACCACTGAGACAATACTCGACTCGCCCTGACTAATGATAAGACAAGGGCTTTGGCATCTGGTGTGGTGGATACTGAGATCAGTGATCATTTGCTGTTTTTTTACTGTCTTACGGTTTTTAGCGCGTAGATCGCGTTCACGAAAAATAGAGAGATTAAGATTCGCAACCTCGTCCCCAGGGCGCTTTTCCCTGGCTTTGGGGGCGGGGCGGGAAAAGGGAAAAGCGCCCTGGGGACGAGGTAAAAGCGCCCTGGGACGAGGTTGTAAGATTCGCGTTTATCGCAAACGGCAAACGTCAGACTCAAGTTACGAATTTCTCAGAATAGAAAATAAGCAGATAAAAACAGTCTTGAACGATTCCTATGGTTAAAACTGGCATAAAACTACTTCTTTTTGTGTAGAAGCAATAAAAAGTAAACGGAAAATAAGGGGAAAACTTGGTCACGTGGTACAAATTCACGTTTGCCGTCTGGCGTAAACGTGAATCTTAATCTCTCTAATATGTTTTCGTAGCCTGAAAAATTTCAACCAAGATAAATTCATGCGGGATATACATATGACACCTTTCTCCATAATGGTTCTGTTTGATGATGTAAATGACAAGCTCTTCGCCTTTGAAAAACTGTACAATCAAAGCATCGGCAGCCGAAAAGTTACCGGGCCTTTATAGGAATGGGCCCCAGATCCGGTCGACAAAGTCGCAAGGACCTATAAGGAACATGATCAGAGTCGTCTATGGCCGCGGAAATCGTAAAACTTAACACATAGGAGTACTTAGACAAAACAGTGTTCATTTTGTTTGCAAAACTAAGATCTTGGGTATATCTAATTTTGTAAAAATAGGAATCAAGTGTACCTCCCTGGTCATTATGGGAGGTTCAAAAAAAGGCCGAAACCGAACCAGCTTCAGGTTGTTATTCAACTGACATGCAAATAGCCCAAAATTTCAACTGACAACTGTTAACAGGGACGTTTACGACGAAACCGGGTTCAAGTTTGTTCTTCACCCGGCCCTTGGGCATTTTATGTTCGTCTAGCCACAAACATGGAAGTCATCAAAACCCAGCGTACCCAACCCAAGGTAGCTATTTCCCTAAGGGGAGCTATAGGGAAAAGGTCTAGTGTAACCGCACCTATTTTTTTTTTGCTAATTTAAACTGTTTGTTTTTTTTTTTGTCGACGTTCTCGTTGTCGTCGTCGTTGATTAAGCTCTCCGAAACTGGGAAAGGGATTTTTCTGGCGTCAGCCATCTTAAATTTGGAAACGTTGCTTCTGAAAACAAGCTCATTGCTAAGAAGACTGTCACTGTCAACAAACAAACTACATATATTTTTTTTTTCGCTCGTTCACGTATTCAGCAACCACGGCTTAATATACTGTTTGTGGCAACTTTAATTGTTATGCAACACATTGGGAGTTTAATCCCTATAAATGGGATACAAATATCATTAAACAAATATTTAATCGTTTGTGGTATGCAAAACATCAACGGAATACAGAAAGGTCTAAGAAACTTCCCCGTTAATAACTGCAACACACATTGCTGACAATATGTACACATGTTTCGGCGCATTTTATCTTCTAGCTACAACCTATTTTCCCTTTCTTCCTTTCGGCTTTGGGCTTTTAGGTGGGCCGGAAGCGTCGGTAGAAATACCCATTTTCTTTGCCATTTCTTCGTCTTTTGCTTTTATCTGTTGGTCCACACTGGTTTTGAGCTAAGAAAAAGGCGAAAGTTAAACACAGGTTGTCAGGTTTAGCAAACAGTGACTGGTCTAACGTTTATATCATCGAAAGGACAAGATAATGAACTCTATGAGCCTAACAAAGCCCATCAGCCATCTTTGATTCTTCCAGTTTAAGCGCTAGCCTTTTGGAGGAGGGGAGCAGGTAAACAAAACGGGAATCTATATCCTTTTTGTCCACATTACTAGGATCACAATTTGGTAACATGATTTAGAAAAAAGCTATCAGAATTACCCCATGGAAATAATTTGTTGATTGTAAGGTACTATCAGCCTGGATTATTCCAATTGACATATTTTACCATCTCGTTTCTAGCCAAAAGAAACTTCCAGTGATCGCCCCCGCCGTATTTAAAAGGGAGCATTAGCATCGACGACATGCAGCAACGCCAGCGAAATCAAATGCCACTTTCAAAAGGACTTTTTTCAATAATTTTCTAAGTTTGTCGCTATTTTTCCGATTTGCTTAAAATGTCCTTTGTAAGTGAATTTTCCTGGAATTGAATTCTTGGAGACTGAATCCAAGTATAAAAGTAGGAAGAAAACATGGTCGTGTTGTGTTTACCACCTCCATAAAACGTCCTGTGAGGGAATTTCATGTAGTAGTAGTGCAGTGACGGCAAAGAAATGTACAAAAAAGCTTGCTGCAGGTTAAAAGTTGTTTTTCGCTTATCAAAACTACTTTTTTTTTGCCGTTCTCGTTGCCGTCAACGTCGTCGTTGCCAATTTTGAAAGCTCCCTAATTTTAACGGTCCACGGGAAGTGCGAAGCGCGGGCCAGCTCGGGTCAATGATGAGGAGACGAAGAAAAACCCCTTTCTATCTCGCGCTATCGAAAATGTTGGGCTTCAACCTCAAAATTTTTTTCTTTGTTGTCATTCAACACTAAATGAACTTATCGTTACATATTATTTGTGTTTGTAAGGGAGGATTGACTGTATGAAGTTCCCACACAACATCATCTTTGGCCAGATTAAGTCACAAGTTAATTAATACCTGTTGAACTTGTTCAGAAAGTGCGGAGTTAATTATTGCCTTGAGTTCCTTTACCGCTGGGGGATCTGAAAATAAACACAAACATATTAAAATTTATTAACTTATCAAAATCCTTTGAGAAAAAGAAAATCAGCCCGGATTGTTTGCTAACATATCCAAGTTTAAAACTGATCCCTTAATTTTGACTATCAGTGGCATTTTTGACAGCGAAACAGACCAACTGGTTCGTGACTATTAAGGGTTAAATGGACGTAAGTGGATTAAAATAGTTCATCAAATTTCGTTCTGATGATCTAGCTTGATAGGTTTCCCTCACCCGTCCTCCCAATTACAAAAACTATGTTATAACGACTTCTATAAGCAATACAAAGTTTACCTTTTAAACACCCAATACTAAAGTAATTTGATTTCTCTGCCCATACTACCACTGAATAGTCATTTCTATAGTTTTTTTTAAAAAAATCTTAAGTATGACGTTTTGCACTTTTAATTTTCCTTTCTCCGTTGTACGTTACTTGTAATTTTATGCAAATATCATCTACGCCAGTTAATTGCCCGTGGTAGTAGCCAACTTGACAGCCTAAGCTCTTTTGGTCACCGTGCACATTTCACCTTTCATGATTTATATAATTTGTTGTTCTATTTTGTTTTTCTTGCTTTTGTAATGTATTGTAATCTATGAAGTAACCTCTTAATAGTGCAAATTAAAAATAAAAAATCTGAAATCTTTGCTAACAGCTACTCTCTCCAACATTGGCCATTTTAAGGTTATGCTAAGGGTTAAGGTTAGACTGAATGAATGTCATATTTCACAAGAATTGTGAAAATACAGGTAAAATTCTGAAAATTTCACGAGTAAGATGTAATTCTGCGAAATTTGACATTCATTTTCTCGGGCACCCATAAGAAATTTTCTTTGGTGTTAATTCGGATGACTAATTACATCTTTAGCCCTTGAGAAATGTATAAAACAATGCAATATGCTTTAAATTATTCTCCACTGGTACAAGGTTTTTGTCCACTGAAAATAAAAATTACTCAGTTTCCTGATGGATTCCCTCTTAATTTTATTGACCTAGTACTCTGAGCCTGTTCTTGTACTGTTTTTAGACTACAGTACACATAAAGTGCACTTGTTGCGATTTTATAGCCATATTTTAAAAGTGTCTTATGTACTGAAGGGAAATTTTAAGAAGTGTTTTTTTTTTCAATTACTGCACGCGATATCTACATTCCAGTTGTTTTGTTCAATGAGAACAGTTGTTTATAGAAATTCGAATGTGCTGAGCGATGTATTTGTCAGTACGGTCCTCAAGTCATGAAATTTGAGCCTGCCCTGATAATACGGCCACACCGTTACCACCGCCAAATTTTTTTGGCCCATTGGTGACTGTATTAATGGGGTTCCGTACTGTAAATAAGATTATAGATGATGGAAAATTGTTGTTGATTTGTTTTTTGTAATAACATTCTTGGCAGTTCTTTATAGATGCCTAAAAGAAAGAGAAAAAAAATTGCGGCACCATCATATCATTTCCTGCCTGTGCTCTGATCGTCCATGGCTCTTGACCATTAAGCACCTGAAAAACTGATTACTTATATAATTGTAAAAATATAATTCAAACCTTCCTCCTCTTCAGCTACTGCTTCTTCAGTTTTCACTGCTTCGTCAGTAGCCTTTTCAAAATAATAATAAAAAAAATTCATGGAAAGAATAAATTTTCAGCTCTGCGAAAACTATTTTGTCTTGGTCCATATTAATCATCCTTGAATATCTATTTTATCATCTGGGAAACTTCAAAGGATTGCTCTCCTCCTAATTCCATTATGTTTCCTTGCTGTTTTCAGTAGTAAATTTAAAATAGACTTTCAGTTGTGTCCCTTTTCTGTGCCTGCCTTTCTTGTCTTTCAATGCTGAAAGCAGCAATTTATGCTGTTCAAGCCTGAAATTTATTACAGGCTTTCTTTTTGCAGCTGCAAAGTAATGCCTGTGATTAATTTCCACATGTTTAAACTTTCTACCACAGTTCAAACACATCAAATTTCATTAAATTCACGATTAAAAATACACAAGAAAAGCAAGCTTGTGGCCACTGGAAAAGGGTGTATGAAGATAGTGACCAGAAACTTCTGAGTGGGGTCAGATGCCATTGAGAACATTAGACCATAAAAGCCCTACATGAAGAAGAACAAAAAATACAGGGAATAGAAGGGTAGAAAACACAATGGTAACTTACAGAAATGCCAGTGACATTACAGGAAAATAGTCAAAGGCAAGCCTAATAGATCAAAAATCTTTCTTTAAGAGTACAAGGCTGTGTTCATTAATCCACAGCCACCATCCCCCCCCCCCCCTGATGGCCAACTGTCTGAGTTGACAGTTCATTATTTCACTCTTATTTTCACTTCTCCAGGACAGCCACCTGCCTATAACATGTGGTAAACCATGACAAATTGCAGTCCCAACTGCCAAAATGACCTCTCATTTAAAACAAAACATGTACAAACTGACACACACATTGCACTGTAGCTGCTTTGTTTTATAAACAGTTATGTTCTGAAAATTTTGGTTTCTACTTCATTAATATATTTTGATACTTTTGGTTATGTATTGATATTCCACAAGTATTTATATCATTCTAGTTAAAAATGTTTTACCCATCTCCTCAAACTGGTTACACTGTGCTGCTACCTACCCCTAACAGCACCCTCTCCACAGGCTACTCAATATAATTGTCCCCAAGGTGGCACTGGTAGAGGAGTTGACTCCTTAATATGTAAGTGTATGAAGCTCATGCACTTTGCACCAGAATCTCAAGCCAGCACTTTGCACTTTGCAAGACTGATTTTGAGAAAAAAAATGACTGTAGTTCACTTAGTTTATAAAATTATTGACCAAACAGTGATCTGACCTGCTCAGCCTCTACTGTGCCTTGATTTTCCTCATCACCAACTAAAACAGAGTTTCACAAACAAGTCAATTTGCTGTAACATTATTTATGAAGCATCACATTGGCTGGGATACAGTCTGCTAAATGTACTACGCTTACTTCAGACTACTAAAAGAACGCATGTTTACTACTACTAGCCTAGAACTGAATACCACAAAATCAAAGGTAGCAGTTATTGGCACTGTACAAATATTGACTTATTGATGAACTCATTACAAGCAATTAATTGCCATTAAAAATCTCCTTAATACAGACACCAAAGGAATGAGCCAAGTGTATAATGTCTGCATCCCAAAGGTATACTTTATTGTAGACGTAGAGATTTAATGAATGAAGTTTGGTATTTTTGAGACCTAGAGTACTGTCTGTAACAGAGTCTTTGTAAGGAAAGAGTCAACAAACCAGTGGAGGCATCACAAAATGTCAGTTGTTTTCCCAGGCTAAAAAGCACGATGGATGGCTGCCTATAACTCAATTACTAAATTTTTAGTACTTTAAAAATGTAGCCTACAAATGAATGAAACTTGTTGTTACCTTCAGAAGGTTCTGGTGTCTTGGGTAATCCAACATACTCAAAACTGAGATCTAAACGTACCTAATACAAAGGAAATAATAATGTAGATATTATTGCAATCATTATGGCAATCCCAAATGAGCACCTGAACATTCAGGAGCTGAAAAATACATGGTAAAATGACATACATGGCTTGAAATTTGGATGAGTAAATAATAATTTTTTTTGTTGGTAATACATCAATGTTTTTCACTTCTCATTAGGTTTTATATGGTGTGACAACATGACAGGCTGTTTTCTATGGAAATGAATAAAAATATAAAAGCCCTAACCAAAAATCATTTTAACTTTAACATCAGACATCAGTTTTAGGACTAGTAAAAAAAGTCATATTTTTTCCTTACCTTTGGTGTAAATGCATACTTGTACATTTTAAAATGCCTAAAGTACCTGATGTAAAGAGGAAACAAGAATCAATTTGTTTCTGAAAAATAGTTATTAGAGATCTTTAGATTCAAAGACAAGAAAGACTATGAGTGCGAGATTTGACTTAAATGTTTTTCTTGTATTCTCAAAAAATAGACCACCCATCGTCTCAATTATTAAAATCATAAGATCAAACAACAACAACAAAATTGCATTTAATGCTTACGTATTAACTGCATAGCTTGTTAATTTCTTTACTTGATCAACAGAGAAGAGAGCAACACTGTACGGAGGCCTCTGGGATAAATTTAAAGGATGCATAGACATATTAATCACATTGTAAAAACAAGTTGTCATGTTCTGAAAGTTTTAATTATGTTGACTACAAAAATGCTAACCTAGTTATTTCAAAGATGGTAATTAAGCAGCAATTAACTGACCTTCACAGAGTGACATAACAGTAGCTCCTTGAAGTACTTAAACACTGGATCCACATTTCCATATGGGGTATCTGTCAATCAAGAGGCTTATCAAAGGGGCTATTTCACGCTACTTGCATTAATAAATTAATAAGTTCCGACAATTTATAATGGTCCAGCTTTGGTTTTTTGAATATATTACTAAAAGGCATTATTTGAAACTGTTTCCTGCCATATCTGTTGTAATGAATGGTAAGGATGGACACAGACTGAAACTTGAAAAAGAATCACCTACACATTATTATGTTTAGTGTTCCCTGATGAAAAGGTATATTGTAAATACAGGCACTAAGAAACACCTTAAGCCCAGAATAACTGACCTAAAACAGCATTTTTCTCATGAAGGGAAAACAAAATCAGTGCCATGACAGAGGTTTGGTATCACACACTAATTGCTATTGATAGAATTTCGCAAACATTTCTTTTGAATTTCTTCAAGAATTACTGTTCAGTTGAGCAGCTATATCAAAACACTCCACTCAGTGTTTCAACTGATATCCAGCCACCTCAAAGTCAGTGTTTTGTGGTGTCTGAATATCAGAAAAAACAGTGTATCTTGTTTTTGATGATTGTGTTACTGCAACTCTTTATAAGCAATAAAGATATTACTTTTATTTTTATTAGAATGTACTGAAAAAATCCACCTTTTTCATTGTAATGAATTAAACAATAGTCACCGCCACTAATCGAAAATATTCAAATGAGAATGTAGAAATACAGCAAAATAATATTGTAAACTTACCCACAGTCATCTCATGCACAGACTTGATAATAGAGAACCACGCTGATGTCTGTTCAGTTGAAAATTCATTGTCCTTTGCAAATTTGTTAAAGGTTAAGGAAAAATACAGTTTGTAGCAAATTACAATTAGCTGTACTTCTTCTGGGTACTTTGTACAATTAAACTTCTTAACCTCTGTGTCTTCATATTTATTTAAAGCCGTGCAGGCATGCAATTAGTGCCCATGACTATACATGAAGGTGACAATGTTTCTTTGAGGCTAAAGGGACTTTGAACTTTTCAGCTCCTAGCCAGCATTAATTTCTTATGTACTATAACTTACAACAATATATTTTGCATAAATTCTGTCATAACCAATTGCTCCCATTTTGCCACCATTACTTTAAATATTTCTGGTTTTATTTTTAGCTATATTTTTAAGGGTCTGTTTTCTAATTAAGATAAGGTTTTATTATTTTGTCAAAGAACCTACATGCAAGTAAAATCAGTTAATGTTATTGACAAATACTTTGTTTTTCTAGATATAGTTATGTCAACCTCTGAAGAACTAAAATCTGGAGACAGTCTTTTTCTGCAGTTACCCCATCAAATATCAATCCAGCCCTCCACTGATACCCGCAAATTGTGGGTGTGACTATAAGTGGGTTGAGATCAGTTTGTTGCTATTTCTCTCTCTTGCTCCAAAGGTTTTTCTCTGACTACTACCTGTTTTCACCTCTCCTTAAAAACCAACACTTCTAAATTCTACCTTGATCTGGAATGCACAGACACATTTTAACAAGTTCTTAGAACTCCTTTAAAGAAGTGTTCCATGGGAAAACAAATTAGAAATAACAATATTATAACGTAAAAAAAAAAGGTTTGAATTCAGGGGAAAATTTGAGCTAAATTCCAAACTAAAGCACAGAAAAGCTCTGAAATTAAAGCTTGATGTTATCTGGGAGATTTGCTGGCCAGTATGAAAGACCAAGATTGTGCTGTATCTGGGAGACTCCTGGGTGATCTGAGAAAGTTGGCATATATGCAGTTAAGCAGTATAGTACACGTCACATAACAGATACACAATATCTACTAACATCATTTCACACAGACTGTCAGTATCATCAGCCCTTAATCAGCACTTACAAAAGGATATTGCAATGTATAAAAATAGAGATCCACTAAAATCCCCTGTCTAAGATCATCTTTCCAGTCACTTAAGTGGAAGATATCTGCCAGTAAACTTCCATTTTGGAAAGGAAAAATATAAGAGAAAAAAAAGCCAACAATTTATTTTGCAACTTCTCCAATCCAGCTGCAGCTGTAACCTTCAAACAGTTAATTAAATATTTGGAGGTGTAATCCAGGTGTATTTCCCAAATGAAGGCTAGTAAGTGGGCCTACTAAAATAAAAGGTGACTAAAAATAAATGAACTTATTGTTTTCATTTCATTCTTTGGGTCAAAGAAATGTTGGCCTGCAGTCTACAACAACGCATCCCACCACAGGCAAGAAAAAAAAACCTCTGGTGCCCAAGGAGGAAAATAATGCTAGTTGTATCGATTAACTCCCACCTAAAATTATGCAACAAGGCTTATAAAAAGTAGGTCAAACAAAATATCATAACATAAGAAAACATAAAATAATAAAAATTAGATTTCACTTGTACGCAGGCTGTAACGAGGAGTTGAATTCAACTCAGGTAACTGAGAATCAAATTCAGCTGAAAGCTGCATATTGTACTAATGTGGGGGAACTTGAACCCAGCTATAACCAATTAGCTGAGCAACAGAAACGCCTTCCTCTACATGATCAGTATATTTATATCATTCTTTTATTGTTTAACTATTTTGTGCTGTACAAGCCATTTAGCTTATTTTTAAATTGAATACTAACCACTGAACTTCTTCTGGGGTTTCACTTCTTTGGATGTTCACTACATTGTCAAGGGTCAAGTCAGTCCTGAAAAAAATATTAAAAATTAAAAAGAAGTTCTAAGTCACCTTTAACTGTTAATGAGTAAAGATTGTTGCCTAAAATTAAACTGCTAACCCTACAGACTTACCAAACTAAGACCCTTGGTTTAAACTTTTTCCCCTACAAAAACAGGCCCAGAAGAAGAAAGTTAGATAAATTTCGAGGTCACGAACACTAAGTATTAAAAAGGAACTAAATGTACTTTATACCTCGTCTAAGGAAGGCATTTTAAAAAACGTTTTCTAACTATCTTGACTGTCAACACCCGCCATGTTTCGTTTCCAAGTTACTTATCTTGAGCCCGCGATTTGAACGCTGGCGCGGCTGCTAAGCTAAAGACAAGAAAATAACAAAATGGCGGAAAGTTGACATCTTGTGAAATGTCAGTGTTCGCTCGTTAAAATCGACCAGTTTTAAACGTAATGTTTGGCAGTAGTGGTAAAAATAAAAATGCAGAGTTTGTTGGTAAAGTTCAGGCTGCACGTCAGCAGCGAGCGGAGGGGAAGGAGAGAGAAAAAGCTGCCATACAGATTCAGGTTTGCATTGTTTCATTTTATTTTTTCCACTTCAGAACTTTGTCATATTTTCTTATTAACCCTTTCACTGCCAGAGTGTTTGATGGAGTTTTGTAAGGTGACTCTAACTTTTGGGTCTGTGGACGAAATTCTATGATGTGACCATTCAAATGAAAGCTTTCCGTACTTACACATGGCGCTATTTGTTTTTCAAAATTTTACAAAATGAAGTTTGGAAATCTGGTCGCAATTTGCCTTTGGCTTACATTTGGCGGTGAAAGGGTTAAATTTTACTCAAGTGAATGTTTTTTTTTTTTTGCATTTTACGTATCCTTCAGATTTTGTATCGTTTTATTTTGGTGCTTTGTAGGCATGGGTAAGAAGATTTATTTGTGTTGGACGGCTGAGGGCAGAAATAAGGTATCGAAAAGTTAGGTTTAATTTTTAAAAGATACAAATCAAAGCAAATTTTATCTTGTAAAATTGATAAAGTATCCTTCCAAATTGACAGATATTCAAAACCAGGGATATTTCATGGTATTTTTTAAGCACTAGCCCTTTGGACAGAGTTGGTGGTGGTCAATTTGTTTCATTAGCTCTGGTCAATTAACTCTATACGGTCCTGTGATTCCCAAAGTGTTAGGCATTGCTTAAATGGATCCAAAATCCACAATTGTTGGATGAAACGCACTTATTCCCTTTGAACAAGTTAGGTGACTTTGAACATGAAAGGACTTACGCCATAGAATTTTATTTCAGGTTAATTGAGCACACTGGAAAGGAAACGTTCATATTTAGTGCTCCAATAATAAAAGGATATGGTCCACAAAACTGATTAATCACGTACAGCATATCTAGCCTATCGTGTAAACTGTTTCCTTGACATCCCCTGATCTTGACCAATTTTGGATTCTTTGTTCAATTCAGAATCGATTCTTTGTATTACCGGTTATTTATTTGAGTGCTTTAAAAACAAGCCTTGTTAAAATAATTATTCCACTCTGTACTTTGAAGAGGTCATTTTGAAGGAGTACTTATCTTTTATTGGAACGCACTTAAAGGCCCCAGGAGGGGAGAGGTTGGGTGAGGCGAGTTACTCAGGTACATACCGGGTATAAGTTTTGTATTGATCCCAGGTTGTACAATAAATAGGGGGGATGCAAGGAAAACAAGCCTTAACTAATTCATCATCTCATTCAAGGCAATTCTCCTCTTGTTTCTAAGCAAATATGAGACAATTTGAAAGAAGAACCTAGAAGCTGATTAAAAGTCTCTTATTGCTTTAGCAGGTACCCCTTCAATAAATAGACCTCTTTACCCTTTCACTCAGTGTCTCTTATGTTTTGTTGGTACATGCAGGGATGAATTTGACAGGTTCATGGAACAGAGTACAACTAACAAACCTCCAGGTATGACTCACTGCCAGTATTTATTATTTCTAGAAAGCCATTGCCCAAATAAATAAATAAATAAATTAATTAATAATAAAAAATTGGGGAAAAACTCTGGCTGGTTATCCTCCTGTGCAGCTGCTCATGCCAGAGTCACTGCGGTAGTTCAGACAGGAAGCGTTGCATGACTCTGGCCCAAGTTATCTCCTTCTGACTGGTCAAAGACACAGATTAGTCAAATCTAATAATTAATTGAACATTCCAAAAATGTTTTCAAGGTCACATAGTTTTCTTTCCTTTGTTGGTGACATACAATTTTTAGTCATTATTAGTTAACATTAATTTTTAAATTTCGTTTTCCATGACCTCAGACTTGTTTAATCCTGGTAATTTAGTGCTATGGCATACAGGTTAAATGTACAAATTATAATACATCTGATCATATAATGCAGTTTTTGCTTTCTTTTCTCTTTTAGGAATAGATGTCTTTCATATTGCTCGAAAATTTCTTTTCGCTTTCCAGTTGAAAGATGATGAAAAGGTAGACAAAACTCTAATGATCATGAAGCAATTGTCATTTTAAACTAGTTTGTATTAATAATTAATATTTGTGTTTCTCTGCCAAAGGTTGTTTCTTGAAAGCAGCACTATTATGTTGTTAAAGAGCCTTATCTAACTAACTCCGTTATCTGTTTCAGAGGTTTGAGACACTATGTAGGCTCATTCTTGGAAGTATGGAGCCAGCACAGAATGAACTTAAGGTGAGTTTATTTAAACTTTTTACACTGCGAAATTTTTACTTTATCTGTTGGCAGTACATTATTCTTATGTTGTTTTGATTTGAGATAAAGGTTGCAGCATGTATTGAAGTGGCAATAAGTCTAAATAGAATTTCTAACTGAGTTCAACGTCAGTTGGTGTAAGCTATGGACTGAGATTTTTCCCCCATTGTTTTATAGCCCACATGCAAAGTGTGGGGTCAATGAATAAACAGGAAAAAACTACATTGTGTTTTATTCATAACCTACAGTGTAAACTTAGAAAACTAGGTTTCTGTTGAAGGTTTTAGTTTATTATAACTCTGAGGTAAATTGAGCACACAGGAAAGTAAACTTTCAAATTTAGCACGTCCATGGCATTTAAATAGGATATTGTCCACAAAACTGACCTGTCACAGCACTGCAAATTAAGACCTATAATGATGTGAACTATTGTATTTCCCTGATTACACTTTGGTCTGCATTTGATCAATTTTGAATTCTTTGTTTGGTATATGATTTTTCATTCAACAGAATGTTTTTTGTGGACTAATTTTTATTAGATTTATTTTGTAGATGATATTCTCAGCTTGGGTCCTTTCTTTTTTCTTATTTATAGTTGTGCTATGTGTCTGTTGTGCTGTCTCAAGATCTCCTTCTTCTTTGGCTACAGCAGCTCAAACATATTTTACTAATTTGCTGCAAACTGATTCGTCAATTGAAGGTGTGCATAAATCATATTAAATTGCATGCAGTGTGCAAAGAAAGAAGTGCCTGATAGCCTGGGGCTAGTGGATTTTGCTATTGGGCTAGCGAATTCTGTTCTTAACTTGCCTGGTGGGCAAGTGAAGTTGTTTGGGGAATTTAAATCATAGAAGAACTGTAATAAATCCTGTTCATCAAAATTTGGGGGGGGCTAGTTGATATGAGTTTTAGGCTAGTATATGCTAGCTACAGCTTGTCCCTAAAAAAAACTGACTTAATTAATTTGCACCCTGATATGTTCAAAACAACATGTCTAGGATCACAACTACAATTCACTTTTTTTTTAGAAAAAAATAAAATTATAGTGATGTAAAAATCCCATTCGTATCTGGACTGCCTGTAACTGCCTCCTTGGCCTTTGCACCACTTATCACTTTATCAGTTTCAATGGTCACAGACAACTTTGACATGTATCTAACTTGTGCAGAGTGAAGAGATATCTCAAACCATAATCACTGAGCACCATTCAGTCAATTGGACAAAAGAAAAATGCAAACAATAAATCATCTCAGAAGATTACACTTAAAACTTTTTCCACTTGCCATCATCAGTTCCTTCAAAGCTAATCTTAAGATCCTAAACGTTTTCCCTAAACTTGCCCCACAGTAATGAAGCATTAGTTAATGCTCAGTGATATTTAAGCTGATATTTACCATTAGGAGTAGAAAGCAGCTTAGTGCTCAACTTATAAACAACATTTTGGGCAATTTTGGTTGTTTTGGGCTAGATAGTGACCAGAAGATGGTTAACCTTGCTTCAAATTATAATTGTAATTTTTTTGACAAAATTTGCAGGTGGTGAATGGTTTAATTTTAACTTGTAGATTGTCTGTACGAAGGCCCTACCTGTAGGTTAGGGATCAGTTTCTCCATGACTACAGTAAACTACAAGAATTGATGATTAAAATGTGTTTGTTGTTTTCTTTTTTTACATGCAGCCTAATGTTTCTACTGAAGCAAAAAAGATCAGCATTTATTTAAACATGGTAGGCAAGAAAATTAATTAAATAGTAATTTATTTGAAATTGCGAATTATTATCATTTTTAAGATATTGCTGAGAAGTAATTGCATCAGGATTAGGCCAGGGGAAAGAGTACAGGACTGTAGAGTGACTCTCATGGGTTAATTGTGATCCTCAGAACCCATGAGTGAGAGGAACTAAACTGCTCACCTGTTAGTGTACGGTTTGCCTTGAATTACAGTTTATAACAAGAGTACTGCTGCTTACAAACAAGCTTGATTGGCATCTTCAAATTAATACATTCATACAATGTATCTGTGGTTTGTGGTGCTGAGTTTCTTATAAGTGCCTCTTGTCATCTTTCTTTGTAACACTCGTGAGCTTAAGCGATAACAATGACGACAACTAAGAAAACATCACTTAAAAAGTTAAATTGCGCTTCTTCAAACTTTATCACCCTTATTCCATCTCGTTTAGTTCATCAAATGTTGGCAAATTTTTCTGGAGGTTGAATTCTAAAAGACTGTAGCAAAATTAAAGTTCAGGAAAGAAGAAAGTCTTTGTGTTGTGTTCACGTCATCCACAAAACATGAAAATAGACATCTTCATGTCGTAAAAGTAGTCATACAGTGGTGGCAAAGAAATGTACAAAACCTGTTGTTTTGCCAATCTAAACCTATTGCTTTTTTGCCATCTTGTTGACATCGCTGTTGTTGTTGCTTAAGTCCCTTTTGTACATCCAAATGGCTTTTGTTAATGAGTTTATTGCTGTTCAAATGAAGTATGTTATTCAGGCATACCTAAAAACAGAAAAGAGAAAGGAATCTCTATCCTAAACCTGCATAGTATTGAAATGGCAGTCTTGTTTCACCAGTAGTTTGGAGATGAATAATGTAAGAACAGTGTCCTCAGTACAGTGTTTTGTGCTTATAAATTATGTATTGACACTTGAATAAAGCAGAAATTTTAAAATACTCTACATTTACATGTAGCAGACAATTTGTTTTTTCTTCTATTGCAGCAGTTAATATAGGTGAGGGGACAAATATTAAGTTGTTAATCTTTCTGTTTGTTTGTAGCTTATTATTTTTACTGACTGTGGGAACTGGAAGATTTTCAGCATTAAGGGAGGTATGTTGCATGCATGACAGTACAAGTTTACTGTCAAATTGACATGAGGATAGTTCTTCACTAGTTTTTAAGAAACGTTTCTACAGCTAGGTTTATTGCACAAAACCTAATATACTTAGTGATAATATGCTTTGGGCAAGTTAAGGCTCCAGTCATGTTTTTTTTATTTATGAACATTGTTTTAGGTGAGGCATTGCGACCTAGCTTACAGCAACTCTGTGCAAATGTTTTGGGACATCTGAACACTAAAGGATTATACCCATCATTAAAGGTAATGAACAACAAAACTTTATACTGTAATTCAACAGCACTGCCCTTGGTTTTAGGGTTGTGTTTTCAGCAAGTTACTTGGACCATCCACTTTTGACGTATGTCGTTAACTTTTAGCATCTTTTTCCAGAATGCTACAGATAACAAGGTTTTGAATTTGGCCTTATATTGTATCTAAAGGATAATGCAGATCCGGGCTCTGCCTAGTTCTTCAAATCATACTCAGCCTCGTCCAAAAATATTTTCGGAAACTTTACTCTGAAGTTTAACTGGGGTTTCCACAGTTGTGGGTTAGGGAGTGAGGCTGAAACAAAAAACCCTGTGTTTGAGGTAAGGGGACATGTATCTTCTAGAACAAAACATTTGTTTTGCTGATTATTGTTTGTCTAGGAGCTCTTGATGTCTGGCCTTGCCTGTAGTAATCCCTCTCTCAAGTCTGCTTCTTTCATGGCAGTCATCACATTGGCTCTCAGGTACTGCACATAAAGTATTAAAGTTCATAATATATTCACTGCCACTGCATCATGACATTTAAATTCTGACATTACAAGGAAACAGTTTCAAGATATGTTCACTGTTATGGCTAAAAGTTAATTCTTTTAAAGTGCAATTAACCCCTAATGGTGATTTGTGCCAAAAAAAAAAAAATAATAATCATGATTGATAATAAAATCCCTGTGTTTCCATGGCTGTTTGAAGTTAGGTCTCTTATGTCCCATTATTGAGCATTTGTGGGAGCTGGGAATGACACTGTTGTAACGTCATTGAAGGAAACAATTTGCAGTCTACTCATAAGCATATCTCTGGGAAGTGAGAAAGGGGAGAGCGTTTTATGTGAGTCAGATCTTTCTTCTCCGGAAACATTCAGCAAGCATATAACCCCAGAATGGAATTTTGTGGACCCCCGAAAACAACACAGGCATCGGGCATGATTCCAACTCTTATTCCAGAGAAGGTCATGCTGCTCACATGAAATTGAACTGCTTGATGATGTCACAACAAATCTTGGACCCATTCTTCGCAGTGCTTGGTAATGGCCATAAAAAATGTCCACATTTAAAACATTGACAAATTATAAAAAATAAAAGAAAAAAGGGGCCTGAGGCCAAAGCTTTTCTTTGAGCGCTAGTAATCAGAACAATAAGGAGATTTTGATTAGCAAAAAAAACATTTTTGGAGTTAGTGGTTATTATCACTTCCTGTGGCACACATTATTTAGGAGTATGCTAACTATGTACTAACTTATTTTCTTTTAGGCCTCTTGTGCTGAGCAATTTTTCAGAAAATCTCTGCAGTCTGTTCATTTTAAACATCTTATCTGTACCTGGACTTATCCTTCATCTCTCAACAATGGCTTCAGATGTAAGTTATGAAGTCATGTTCATTAGCTGAATCTTCACCTGCTCAAATGCACATGTATTGTGAGTAGATAGCCTCCAATAAAATTAATATACGTGCATTGATAGCTGGGGAACAAGTATCTCAGACCTAAATGTGCCTGAAATTCTGAATCCAGGAAGGATAATAGAATCTTACGGAACCTGGAATCTTGTTTTCTTTCAATGCACTATCAGCAAATGGGCTGGAATTTTTTAAACATAAAGTCGAGATCAAACTTGGTTTTGACAGATTAGATTCAATGGAAACACCAAGTTTTAGCGCTTGGACTTTATCCACAGACTAAAAAAATCAAGTAATTCAACACAAAATTTAAAACTGGGAGCAAATTGTCAAAGCTGCTTAATGATTTAGTTTATGTAAGTTTATTGAGTTTTTCAAAGAGAAATTTATGGAGTCATCCTTAATTTTAATTTTTTAGGGGTTAAAGCCACTGAAAACACATGTCATTTATGAGAAAGTCTTGTCATTTCTTCAGCAAGAACAGAGCAGTAGAATTGTTTTAAATTCCCTAGAATGTAGCTACACCCTCTGTCTTTTAGGTGAGTTCATTCTCTCTAAGCTGCTCAACATTTATTTATACTAAATTTAACATTAAAGTTGACATCACATTGACTGGCAATTAAAGTGCTCTCATGATTTTGTTGCAGCCAATTTAATAGAGCTCTCCCAGCTGCAAGAAGAGGTTAGTGTCAAAAACTTACCAGGCTCGCTGCCTTTTCCAAAGTCCAAAACTTGCACTTGCGGGGTTGACGAATTATTTTCAATTGTTTACAGAAAGTAATGTACAGCGTACGTGTGGCAAACCAGGAGGTATAGCGAATTCAACAAGTAGTGAAAGGACTTGTTACTGCACAATCATGTAATATCCCCTATTTATTAATTTTTTACATGATTGTAAAATGTTGAGGTTAGTTAGCAAATGAATCATGATGGTGATGATGACAATAATAATGATATATAATAATAATGATAATAATAATAATAATAATTAATTTGTAAGGTAAAAAATCACAATTGCTTATAAGAGAACAGCTGGTCAGTTTATTACTTTTTGAATGTGCTGTTTATTCAAAGACAAATCCATTTATTACTGCATTCGTATTTCCTTCTGTTTCAGATTTTTAAGCAGAAGCTAACAAGTTTCATTGTACGTATTACTAAATAGTTGATGTAATAATTATCTTTACTGCTGATTTGATTCTGAACATTTACAGTGTTCCTAGAGGTGGTCTTGATAATGCTGTTGTTTCAAAAGAGTTGTTGGTAAAAAGAAGCCCAATCCCCATTTCTAGTATCTAGAGTGCCTTGGTGGTCTTTACACTAGATAACAAGAATATTTTGGAATATTAAAAGTGTAGTATTTTTTTTCGTACATAAGAACGCTTAACGCTTCACTCACAAGCGACACTTTTACTTCCAATATGAGCCTTCGCGCCTCCCCTGAGAGAGTGTCGGAAATCTTATCTAACTGGATCAAGATCCGCTATATTTTCTACTTCGACGCCAGTGAGTAGCAATAACTTTTTATTTCTGCCAGGTAACTAAAGTTGTGTTTTATTTGTTTTTATTCATTTGCACAGGAAGTTGTAATAAAGCTGCTTTATTACTGTCAGTCATATGTAGCCAAAAAGCAGTCTAATCTTACAAACTGGCATCCAGTGTTAGGATGGTTTAAACAACCCACAGATGAAAGGTAAAAAAATTCTTGATAGAGCGCCTCAACGTTACTGCACATTTCAAAAACACGCGAACTCTGAAGTTCAAAAGCCAACCGACGTTTGCGTTCTTTGCTGCCGTCAATCATCTTAGTCATGGTTTGTGATTTGCGATTGGTGAATGTCGATCCGTTTTGTATGTTCCTGTAAACGCAGTAGACAAAATCCTTCTCTGTCAGTCAAACAGGCCAAAGAAAACAGGAAAAAGCATGTAAAGTAGACCCTAAAATTCGTCGTTACTTAAGGTCTATAAAATCAAAAGAGTTCCTCGGGCGCAAATTCGAGCATTTAGGGTGACAGTTTACGTGTGGAAGAATCCGTTACCGATTAGCCCATATCCTTTTACACAGTTAGGAAGTTTAATTTAACGCTTTTTATTGTTGCTGTTGTTTTTATTGTTTTTCTTGTCAATTTGCTCGAAAAGTACTTTTCATTTGCCTGAGTTATTTTTTTCATTTAACAGGTTAAACAGTTCTATTCCTCATGTGAGACAACAACTACAGTCTTTGTGGAGTCGCAAAGTGGTAAATCTGCTATTTAAAGATTTAACGGTAATGACGGAAACAGAAAACCAGGAGACAAAGAACAGGGAGGACAAAGGTTTGAAAAAATAATATTTAGCATCCTATACCTCCTCAACGAACTGCTGTTTAATCAAATGTTTAGTTCATATGCATGAAAATAAAGGGAACTATTGTCAAAAAAAAATGCCTCGATTTTATGAGAACAGTGTGCTCGCTGATATCTTTTCTTTTTTCGCTGAGACAAAAAACAATAGACCATTTGCGATATATTAAAATTCATACTTTGCTCCTAGGCTTGGACGAGTAAAACAAAAGAAATGTATTATTCATTTCGAGATAATTTCTTTTGTTTTATTCCCCCAAGCCTCGCAGCCAAGTATGAATTTTAATATATCGGAATTGGTCTATTGGTTTTTGAGCAAAACAACAGCTCTGCACGCTTTTTAGTACATTTCTTTGACGTCAACTGCACGACGATGTGAAACCTCCAAATGCGACGTTTTATGGATGACGGGAACATGCGACGACGAATTTTCTTTTCTCTTTTTGAACCTGAATAATAATTCAAATATATAATTCTAATAATTCAACTCCAGGAAAAATCGCCGGTTACATTTGTCGAATTGAGCGGGTCCAAAAAGACGCAATAGAAATTGAAAGGATGCAAATTCATTTTTTAGCGACGTTTTCACTCCCGTCCTCGTTGCGCTGCTTAAGCTCCCTACGGTCAAAATGTGAACGTTTACGAGGAATTGTTTCGACTCTATTTTCTAATCACTTTAGCAATGTTGGTGCGTTTGGTGTGACAAACTAGAGCCCCTTGGCAATCAGCTGTCATGAGTGTCTTTGAATGGGTACTCTATCTCTTTTGGTAGCTTGTGAATACTCAGAGTGATATGTTGTCTTGACTTTTTAAGTGTACTAATACATTTTTTGAACTTATTTTTTGAGGTAATAAAAAGCCATGGTCCCGTATGAGGGGTCGCTCCAGATCAGGACAAACCAATTTATCCAGTTCTCAAACGGACCTCATTTTGAAAGCCTGCGTTATGTATCAAACGGTTCTCTCTTCTTTCTCGCAAATCAAGCTGGACATACTAACAGGTTTGTGTTGTTAAAAAAACAATCATGAAAACTCGACTGGTTTACCATTAATTGTGTTTCCACTATAAAGTCAGCTTTTTTAACAACTCTTAACATTAATGCCAGGCGTTCACAGTTTCGTCTTACGTAAGGCCAGAATTCTGGTAAGGCCTCATGCAACTCGCTCTAGAAATAAAACAAATGGAATACACAGAAGAAATGCTTCCGTTCCTTCTTTACAGGGCTGAGTTACCAAGAGGGTTTCGTTGTGCGTCTTTGGAAGTTCTTTGAATCACTTGGTTTCGAGGACACTGCAGAAGCGCGTTTGGTGACCTTGGAAAAAATTGGTCTTTTTAATAACTGTGAGCTGCAAGCGGCTCTTATCCTGTTCTGCGACTGCTGTAGTCATTTGATACCGTGAGTATTGAGTTTTTGATCTCGGATCTTACTCACTAGAGCTAGACTCGAGGACAAGGACGACTACGGGGACCAGCGTCATTTTGGCGGAAAAACATGGCAGCCGTCGTCATTCTACTACGGGTTTAGCGAGAAAGTCGTAGTGGCGGAAACAAGTCATCTAATGTTAGAAGTTTTATCATTTTGCCATCGGGAGAGGGCTGAACTTTTCTAGTAAAATAAAAAAGCACAATGTAGCTTTCCGAAGTGTTGATTTTTTGAGAAGAGGTGAAAAAACTTTACGTTCGATCTCGTCCTCAGTCAGAGTCGTCCTCGTCCTCAAGTCTTGTGGTCTCTACTAACTTCAAAGTGAAAGCCATATCGTGCAGTATGATAAATAACATGACCAAAGTAATCTACTCCTCAATAGATTTCGTTAAGGATTTCAGTCACAGTTATACTGTGAAGGCCCAAGCTTCTAGGAGGGTCCGGAGCTTCTATGCTCCCCCAGAAATTTTTTGGATTTTAACTCAGTTTCCAAAGTTCTCTTTCCTGGGTTTCTAAGTCATTCAGACAGGATATTGGCACAGTTCCATTCTCCTCGGATGAAGCCTTGCAAATCGGCGGATTATTTCCTGAAGGTCAATTTCCACGCAGTGGACATGGAGCAAGGCGAGTCCAAGCCATTTTCCAGATTTCAACTTGAAAGTTTTTTTTATTAAAAACATATTTATTACGAAAAATCTGACAAATTTCCGATTTCAGTGAATATGGAGCAAGGCGAGTCCAAACCGTTTTCCAGACTTCAATGGTGGAAGCCGGTGTGAATCCGCGCCTGCTGTCATATAAGACAGCTATATCTTCCCCAATGGAATTTTTTTAAATTGAAATTGCAGTTGGAGCCACTGCAATAGAGTAGGGTACCACCGAAAGAGCTGACCATCAACTTTCTTTTAAATGTTTAAACCATATGAGTTCATACAAAGGCTCAAACTTCTGAATCACGTGGTACAGGGTAATATACAGAAGCCAAACGCTACTCAATACTGTTCAACTGTGACAGTTAAATAGACGGATCAGGAAGCACCAATGACATTTAAGAGTCTTCATAGCCACTAATATCACGGCTGGCTTGACTGACAGACGACCAACAACATTGCTACTTAATTGACCAATCAGGTCAATAAGCAAAGTTTAATATAATAAACTGACGTGATACAACACACTTTTGACTCTGAAAATGACTACCGCACAGGTTGTCGAAACGTCAGTTACTGTCAACAACAGTCCTTTTGAGGACCACGCTCACCCGGACGATTATGCTCCACCCACTTATCGGTAGCTTTTATTAGAATAATCAATCTTTGTTAGGTCCTCCACAGCCCAGACGTTTTTGGACTTGAATTCTTGGCTCGCAAATTCAAAGATTGTTTTGTTTTTCTGTTCGCAGTATTGTCGACGACTCTGAAATGTACGAACAACAAAAGCCATTCCGTTTGGACGAGCTGGTTCAAATATCGGCTTTCCTCAACGCCTTGGTCTTCAAAATGCTTTGGAACGACATGGTGGATGGTAGGTGTTGCTTGTATAATTTTAAGAGAACCGTTCTGAAATTCTGAAATTTTGTGTTTCTTTTTATAGAAACCAGAGAACAGATGCTAAATTCAGCTCATACATTGTTGATGATACTTTACGACAGAGACTGTAGACGAAAATTCACCACTCCAGATCACTGGCTGATCAGGTTAGATATAAGCAAATTAATAGTCAGAATGTTAGCCTGCCTAACTGAGGCCTGTCCACACTAATGCGCTTTCGTTGTCATCGAAAACGCATCGATCGATTCGCGTCTGCACCACCGTTTTGATGCGTTTTCGACAGCCTACACTAGAACTTTCGAAAACAACAGAATTGCGCGTTGACTTGTGACGTAAGTTGAACTCTATGTGTATGCTACAAACACACGCACCTGCGATATTTTCGTTCATCGTTTTCATGTTGATGCGTTTTCGACCGTCCACACTAATACGATATGAATGCGTTTAGGTTTTGATCCACTTTCAAGAGCGTTTTCAAATCGATGCATGCGTTTTTATTGTATTAGCTTGGACAGAAGACCTAAACGCATCGAAATGTATGCGTTTTCAATCGACAACGCATTAGTATGGACGAGGCCTGAAACAAGAGGACCTTGAAATCTGACCAGACTCATCTTTCCTCTACGGATATTCAAGCTAACAAACTACTTTAGGCTAGGTTTACCTTAGAGAAGATTTTTCTGAATTCATTAATGTTTCCGGATTTATTGCATTTATAGTTTTCGGACTCGTAAGTGTTTACACAAATTAGTAAATCCGAGAACATTTATTCAGATTGAAAGTGTTTACTTTAGATTCCGGATTAAAATCTCCGGCCATGTGACTAAACCGGGAAGGTGTATTTCAAATTCTTGCATCTCTGTGTAAACGGCAAAACGAATCCGCGGTACCAACACGACGAATCCCGAAAAATCCCTTCTAGTGTGAACCTAACCTTAAAAAGCTTGTTTCCATCCCCTCCCCCAAAAAATAAATCACACACAAAAAAGCCAAAAGAAAACAACATCAACAACAACAAACTAACGAAAGGCGCCGCATCGAACGATTTTGTTCTTAATCGAGTGTTTCATTCCTTGACTTTACCGGAAGGGACGCTTGTTGCTCATGCTTCACTCCTAGTTCTCTCGTGTTCTTAAAATTTTTCCCGTGCCTTTATAACTTAACGATACACGACAAACAGGTTTACTTATTTCTCTAATAATTAGCTGATAAACAAAATAATCCAGTTGAATTGTTATTTTCACTGGTCTTTTTGACAGGAACATTAAAATGAGTACGTTTGTGTCTGAGCTCGAAAAAAAGAAGAAAGGAGCGATGTTAGTGATTCAGAAAGTTCCTCATGTTCTGCCCCACAGAGAGGTAATCAACTCTGAGCGGTAACTTTTAGTTATTTTTATGAGAAGTTCAGGATTTTGAATCGTTTCAGAATAGGTTTCACTTCGAGTGAGATAAGTATCATAAGTATTTACTTTTTTTCGTGAGCTTTTTATCGCACGCAATCACCTCCCCTTATCCAACATGAAGGACTTCATTTGACATACCAGTGTAAGTTTTTGTACTTTTAGACATTTTTTGCGTCCGATTCCCAAGTTCTCAAAATAACTGTCACGTACGCGTCCTGCGAGCAAGCTCTCCATCTGGGGGATTAGTCTTGTGGAGTCGCGCGCCGCTAGATTCGCTCGACCCTCTCTCCCCGCCCCGTCCCCGCTCCCTTTCCTCCTCTCTTCAGGAGTTTCAACATGGCGCTTTCGCGAGCAAAAACATTCGCGCGTCCGAAGAAAACGCCTGCACTGCAGGCTAGCAAGCTATACTTTATTTGAGGTTAAGTCGCCGTTCGCTTGTGATCTCCCTTCATATATCTTCCTCTAGAGATCTTGCTTACAGGCTCCAAAGAACGTTCTTTTCAGCTGCTGTGCGGCTCTATTGAACCAAATAAACCGAAAAATCGATGTCACAGAGTGAAAGTCACTTTTTTTACTTTGTACTGCTATTATTATACTCTTTATTGTCCTAGCGAGTGCAGTTATTCAGAAGACTGGTGGCAAAAGACAAAGAGGACCTGGGTATTACCCGTCCAACGGATGACTTTCTACCACACGGCACGCTGGTCACAATTCAACGCTCCAGATTGTTAGAGGTTAAATACGTTTTCCTTCTGCGTTTCTTAATGTTTCTAAAAGGGTGCAAAGAAAGTCAGTTTTATAGCTTGTTGTTATGAACTAGTCCGAAAGTCATTTTGCTTAGCCCGAAAATTTTTCTGACGAGCAGGATTAATGATCAGATAATTATTATTCATCTTTTTCACCATTATTTAATTAATAACTTGCTTTATTAATTCTTTGTAGTAAGCTATAATTTAACGAAAGCTTTATTAGCCCTAGGAGCTTACTTCTAAAGTATTTTTAATTGTTTTTACCCGTAGATTGTGCGGATCACGCATCTAGTCTGACATGAAATGTAATTTGACACTTGTTTTTGCAGATTTCACTTCGTCAGATCGACTAGAAAAACGGCTTTCAATCCACGTGAAATTATGAGGAATTTTTAATTTGTCTCACAGTACTTATGTAATATGAATTCCCCTAAAAACTTCACTTGCCCGTTGGGCAAGCTGAGAACAGAATTCACTAGCCCGATCGTCAAATCCACGAGCCGCGGGCGATCACACACGACTTTCTTTGCACGCTGTAGTGTTGTTTTAGTTAATTCCATAGCAATTCAAAATTTGTTTTTGCTTACTTGGTAGGATGGTTACGAGCAGTTGAGTTTGCTTCCAGCTCGTACATTCAAAGGTCTTATTCGTGTCAGATTTATTAACGAACAGGTGAGTCGTGTTTTTAGTCGCGTTGTGCACAGGTGCGCACTCCTACTCGCTTCATTCTCACTTCAGAGAATAGTGATAGCCGGGGACCCAGAGAAGGCGCGCAAGATTACGGAATTGTTTGGGTTGGGGGTGTTGGGTGGGGCTGGGGAGGGGGGGGGGGGGGGTAGAGAGTGAGGTAGTTACTTCATGTAATGCTTTCGCTCTGCCCCCGTGTCACTCCATAAATGTGGTTGTTAAGTAAGTGATTGTTTTTTGAATTTATTTGTCTTCAATGAGCAACCGCCGCGAAAATCAGGTTGCCTCAAAATAGTGAAGAACGAGTAAAACAAACAGTTCATATCTCATATTTCCAAAATACTTTGATAGTGCTGTATATTTACTGATCTTGGCTTTCTAGTTCCCCAGATACTCCCATAAGTTTGTATTAGGGTGTTAGAATCTAACCAAACTGAGGTTTTGCGTCTTTGGAAGAGTGAAACAATCTCACGATGGGCTAGCGCTCGAAAATTCAGCTTCTCAATCCCCCTATGGTGGCCAAGTCACCTAATCAACTAAGGGCCCGTTTCTTGAAAGGCCGATTAGCGCTAATCCAGGATTAAAATTTTGTTCCACTTTTAGTATTTAAATTCCTATGCATTGCTTAGAGTAACAATTTGAGTAATGATTACTGTATCTCAGAAGAGACTCAACAGTATTTTGAAAGCTTGAGATACATGTTCTTAGACAAGAAAACCTTGCTTAAAATTTGACTTAATCCTGGGTTAAACTTAATCATCTTTCGAGGAACCGGGCCCCGAGTTGGTAAAACCAAATCTTTGTATTTCACTTCCCCACCAACACAAACCACAGTTCCTTTAGAAACTAGCACCTTCATTTCTTTGTCTTTTCAGACGTCAAAAGCAAAGCAAAACCCATCAGGATTATATTCATTCCTTTCTCTCGAGGTTTAAATTTACATCCACAAATGATAGACTGTTCTGTTTCCAGGGTCTTTCTGAAGCTGGTATTGACCAGGACGGTGTGTTCAAAGAATTCTTGGAAGAGGTGGTCAAGAAAGGATTTGATCCCTCGCTTGGTTTATTTAAGGTAATAGTAGATTGAAGCTCAAAGAGAAATTGCAATCCGCCACCAAAAGAAGGAAGGATTGTGGATAACTAGACTTTCAAAAAAGTCCTTCGTCCGATTTAATATGGCGCGTATTTTCTTTTTCTCTTGGCTCTTTTCTTGTACTCTTGGCTAATTACACGTGTTACAGTTAAATTTCCCCTCTTGGACACGTGTCTATTACCAAAACCGCGGACACCAGGTATATTGCCGGGAAATGATAACAGACTTTTGACTGAAAAACAATCCCACTATTAAGGACTCTCTATTATGGACTCACTCTAAACAATCAACCTCTCCCTTGAATCAGTTTTTGACTCGGCTTTGGTAGTTTCAACGTCCAAGATGGCAGGATAGCATTATTCCCGAAAAAAATTATCGATCGCACTGCAAATATAAAGTACGCCTGCTTTGCGGGCTAATTTTATTGTACTTTACACCTTTGCGGTAACGAATATTGAGCGCCATCTCGCAACATTCAAACCATTTAATTGCCTTTTTGGTTGGATTTACGATTCTTTTGTCGAGCATTAGTTGAAGTTGTTCCTTCTCTAATACAAATGTTCCTTTTTGCACTCCACTGTGCGGACTCTTAAGGACACTTACTTGCGGCCTTGAGGTTGTTATAGACAGTCTAGGGGCGTTGGCCGGGATATCATAATTTCAAAAAAGTAAATTTTAAAAGCTGTGTGGATCATGCGGAAACAGTTTCCGGTGAACTGATTGACTTCCGGAACACTCGCTTTCATAATTCAGTGCGTCATATTCTTCATTTGTTGACTCCGCCTCGCTTTAACGCACTGAAGCATGAGAGCGAGTCTTGCAAAAGTTAACTAGTTCACCGAAAATTGTTTCCGCATGGTTCACATAGTTTCTAAAAATAACTTTTTTGGAATTTTCATATCCCAAAAGTATGACTGGGAGACTCGCTCTCTGACCGTCCTCAGTAACGCCTGCAAGTCAGTAGCCTCGCATCTCTTCAAATGTCTTTACCCTTAACATTGGGTGATGCACTATCCTTTGCGACGGTGCTACTTTCCTAACCTCGTTCGTTGTTGAGTTCATCGAATCTTGTAAAACCTTATTATTGTTATTGTTTTTCAGATGACAAGTGGCGACGAAGAGCGTCTTTATCCGTCCACTACATCCTGCATTCATAACAACCATCTGAAATTATTCGAATTCTTGGGTAAAATGTTGGGAAAAGCTTTATACGAGGTATCCATCCTTCTCTATTTTCTGCATGACATATTTTGATATTTTTTGTCCCTCCAATAATTTGCTTACAAAAACATTGTTTGTTACTCAAAAATTACCTCTTTTTTATAAGAACGTTTTTTCCCGACCCAGGCTGAATTTTCCGCTTTTATCTGCCGTTTTTAGGCTGGAAATATTTTTGTATTTTACTTAAAAAAAGAAAGAATACATCATGATACTCTTTGCGGCTCGTTCATTTATTTTGTGCTATATCTACGGTACTAATGTAGTACATGTACCGTTCATCGAACTGTCATTAGCACTGAACATTTGGCTATAGCTAGTGCAGTTTTTTTTCAATTTGTTTGCTAGTTTTGGCTTTTAGAGACAGGAATAATTTTATACGGCTAAGTTAAAAATGTATAGTATTGTACTCTGCATGTATTGTATTTACAGATATTCAACATAGAAAGTTATATATATTCTTAAAATATTCTTAAAATTTCACAAATTTCAACCTCGATATAGCATATTCTTATACACAGAAAAGAGTGTAGTTGAAAGTATCACAGCATTTTTGCCTCGATGTATTCAATCATTTCCTGCTGAATGTCACACATCCTCGAAGTTCTAGGGCAGCTATTCGGGACGAATCGCCCACGAAATTACTGTCGTCCCGACCAGCTGCCCTGGTCTCCGAGAAGTGAACGTCACATGACATGCATAAAATTTCACTCAGGTCGATGAGTTATATTTTTCTCACAATTTACATATTTTCATTTTTTTTTCGTTTGTCCTTACCAGGGCATGGTTGTTGAAGTACCCTTTGCGTCGTTTTTTCTTAGTCACGTTCTTGGCCGTCAAAACACTGGTCTTTACAGCTCCATTGATGAACTACCTTCGCTTGATCAGTCCCTTTACAAGAGTTTGTGCTTCATTAAGGTTCGTCACACCTTTAACGAATTATTTTCCAGGTAACTTTTTCGGATGGTAGTTTTTTTTGCAAAATTCTGTTATTCTCTTCTCCATCTTTGTTTTCCTTCCTTGTCTGCCGAGTCAGTTGACGACAACTGTCTACTTCAAGGAAAACAATTCAGAGTCGTCCAAAACATTATCGGTAAATACATTGAAAATTCGAAGAATGTACATGGACTAGGGGAGTATTAAGGCTGGTTTACAACACCAACTTAAGGATAAGCACCAGCAATACACAGGCAGAATAACTATTGTTGATAGTCATCAGTACCAATTTGTAACGAATGATACAAATGATCAACCCTGCATTTGTGATGCTATTGCTTATCCTTCAGTTGTTGATAAAAAAAACCGCCTGCCTTGGACCTGGCAGGGGCAGCGTCTTCGGAGACCAAGGATGATAAACTTAATTGGTAACATTTATCTCTTTAGTTGCCTAGTATAATTTTCTGTTTACTATGGATTCAAATCTCTCACATGTAACGTTCATTTTATATCTGTATTCATTTTTCTTTTTTAGCCCCCGTTGAAGGTGTTTGTTGCAAACCGAAATATCGAGCAAATATAATTCACTATTTTAGTTTTGTTTTCTTTATTTATTTTTGTCTATCACTCTTCCTGCCGTAAGGACCAGTTTACTGTTGTAATTTTAAAATTTGGTATTGAAGATGTTAATGATCCAGGTCTACTCAAGATCCGCTGAGCCTCACTGTTTTTTTTTTCACAAATGTTTCTGATACTAAGGGTGGCACCCAGGCAAGGCCAGGGCAGCGGCTTCGAGGACTACGGGTGGACCTGACAGGGTCAACGGCCTCGGGGTCTAAGGGTGGACCCGACAGGGGCAGCGGCCTCGGGAACTAAGGGAGGTACCCTGCAGGGACAGCGGCCTCTGGAACTAAGGGAGGTACCCTGCAGGGACAGCGGCCTCGGGAACTAAGGGAGGTACCCCGCAGGGACAGCGGCCTCTGGAACTAAGGGTGGACCCGGCAGCAGGGGTAGCGGCCTCGGCCGTAAAAAGGCTATGTAAGTTTGATGCTCTGACGCTTTGAAGTGATCACATTGTTTTTTGTTATCGCACAGCATTATGATGGTGATATTAGGGATCTTGAGTTAACTTTTTCGTTTGATGAGGATGTCCTTGGCAAGGTGAGCATGATTTGCTTCGTTAAACCTGAAGGAAAAATAGCGATGGAAAATAATGTGCAGAATTCCTTGTAGAGGAGTTGAGACGGTTATTTTGTATCTTAGTCTGTGAAATTCAACAGTTAATAATACGTACGACGAGAATATCAGAGTGATTGAGATACTTAACAGATTATTGCCAGTTTATGATGATGTGAATTGTTTGGTTTGTTTTTATTTATTTTCTCATTCTTTTTTTTTCTTATTCTCTATGAAGTTACGATCGTATTGTGTTGGTTGTTGTTCTGTTTACACTCTTCTGGTGTATATTTTAGGTGGTAACACACCCGCTTTTGCCTGGAGGAAGTGCCATTAATGTCACGAACGACAACAAGTGAGTAATGCTTCTTGTGTAAACTCTAGTCATAATCGTTTTGAAAATTAGCGATCCTTAGGACCTCCAGTCCCAGGAACTTAAGGGTCCCTTACTTTAAGCTTTTTTTAAAGGATCTCCAGACGTTCTTTCTGTGGATGTGATTAAAAAAGTGAGAGGGGGGAAGAGTGGTATCAAGCAAAACGTTTTTTGAAACATTGTCCTATGTCTTTCTTGTAGTAAATACAATAACATTGACACAGCTCCCCTTGCACAAGTGATTAATGCACAGCAATGTCCAGAATTTCGTCTTACATGACGCCAGAGGTTGGAAAGATGTATGGGTAGAAACCAGTCCTTCTGCGTTCTTGGGACTCTTCGGCTCAAAGAAGCGTGCGTCCCTTTCATTTTTTGAGCATAAAATATGCACACGTGTGGGTTAATGGGAACCCTGATAATTGCCGAGTTTGCACTACTTCTGCATTTCCGAGAAACAGTTGGCATTTTAAAATGTTTTTTCACATCCCTGGAAGACTATTACCTCTATTCCTGGAGAACGTCTAGGTGCACCCAACTACATGTGATGAAAGTGGATATGAATTTACCAACTGACTTACCGGTAACCGGATCGACTAGTTTTAAAAAATTGTAAACGCCCTATATTGTTCGTCTGGAACTAAATTTTGGGAGAGCTTTAAAAACACTTTGGATGAGAAATAACTTGTATGTAAATGTTATTTTTTTTCTTCATACAGGATCAGTTATGTTCACCTGATGGCGCATTATCGCATGTGTGTCCAAATCCGAGAGCAGACTGCAGCCTTCATACGGGGCTTTAAGACTATCGTGCGTCCTGATTGGCTACAGATGTTTTCCGGTCCTGAGCTTCAGAGGCTCATTTCCGGTGACAGTGCTGCCTTGGATCTCAGTGATCTCAGGTAGAATTGGCTAAGTATGCTGCAGTTAAAGGAGCTGTGTTACAGCTGTCTGGTTCATTTTGTTAATGTTGCCAGTTACGCTTTCTTATTCGTTCTAAAACTTAATCTTTGCGAAGGAATAACGTGTACATGACAAAATCACAGATTCTTGTCCAACAAATATCCTCCCAGGCATTATATCAAACGTTACAAACAACGAAAATGAACATTGAAAAACTGTAAGGCTAACAAATTTTAAAAAACCCACAACCGCAATCCATTTTAATCTTTTCCAAGTTTGTCCATCCTTGCCTTCTTATGTATTCACTGTGTTGTTAATACCTTTTTTAATGTATTGATTGGTCATTTTTATGTTTCACTCAATTTGGTGGTAGTTCCTGCTGTTAGAATTTTGATAAATTTTGTGACACAGCTTCTTTAATGATTCATTAGCTATAGTTTGTTATTGTGAGTCATTATCATTGCCTTTTCCGACGTTTGAAAGAGGGACGGGGACATGGCCAGTGTCAGTTAAGATGGCAAGTATCGCTCCGACCAATGGCTGGATTTTTCTCTCAGTGATCTCAGAGCTGGACTATGCTTATAAATACTCACATGTAACTAGTTTGTCTCCTGTCAATTGGCTTTTATTCACGTTATGTTTGGTATGGATTATTTGGTTGCGATTTTTCATGTGAGCTGTCTGCAACCTCCTTGACGGTAGATCTGCTAAACTGATACACTTCAAATATAAACTAGGCATTTGCATTTTCACCTCGTACGACGTTACAAGGCAGGCCTGTGCACGGAAATAAGTCCGTTATAGTCCATGCCCCAGTTGTTCGCAAGGTGGATAAAGCTATCCGCTGGATAGTTCAATTTGTCTCCATCCAACGTTTGAACAACCGTGCTCATATTGTTACCCTTAACATCATGACCTCCTTGAAAGACATCATTTCTTCGTCCTCCTTTTCTTTAGGGAGCTTGAGCAAAGGCGTTTTTGAGCGACACACGTCAAGCGGAATTGGGGCATTTTACCTTTTAACATGCTTTGACGCTACCACATTTGAATTGCTTAGTGTTTTTCTGTTATAGAGACTATTTGCCCCATGGAGTAAGTTACTGCCTTATAATTCAAAAAAGCCACCTCCAGTTGACGTGCGTTGGCTAAAAATGCTTTGCTTAAGTTCCTTAATATCACTCTTTTTGGACATTTTTTTTTAATTCGATCACTCGGTTATGTACCTTTTTTCCTTTTCTAAACAACACAGGCGACACACACGATATTACGGTGGCTACCATAGTAACCACAGAGTAGTCAACTGGTTGTGGGATGTTCTAGAAAAGGAGTTTAATGAAGAGGAGAAATCCAGATTCCTGAAGGTATTTTAAACAAAAAAACAAACAGTTTTTTTTAATATTGAAAAATATCGAAATACTGCAAAATATTTATGCGATAAAAAATATTTCAACTTTATCGCAACATCTTCTTCGCCCTTGAGGATGTCCAGGCGCTAACTTCAGAGGACTGGAAAGACAGAATCCTAAAGAAACGAAATGGCCACACGACTCGTCAAGACGTTATGGGCATAACGTCGAAATACTTCTTTTTGCACAAAATCATTTGCTCTGGGTTGAATTTTTGTTATTTATTACGTTTCCGAAGCAGGAAGTTGGTATTTTAAGCAGACCATTTAACTTGATCAACCATTCAAAGCCATTCGGTTTGAGGCCATTTTGACGTCTTCCCTGATCATCTTTTTTTGTATCTTCTTGCAGTTTGTTACAAGTTGCTCTAAACCTCCTCTGCTCGGCTTTGCTCATCTTGAGCCACCATTCTCAATTCGCTGCGTAGAGTGTAATGATGACGAGGTAAGAAAAGAACTGTTTACCTAAAACTACCCTTCATGTTACTCAATATTTAGGTTGTCTGCGTCCCTTTGTTTATTTAATGTAAGTAAACGAAATGTAATGCATCTTAGGCTCCATCCATACGAATCTGGATATTTTCGAATCCGTTTTTTCTTTTTTTACACAATCGACTTTCCGTCCATACGAAAGCAGTAAATCCGCTCACCGAAACTGCATCGTTTTCAAGCCGCTCTCCAGCGGTTAAAGGCCCCTTTCACACGAATCCAGATTTCGAGTTATCACACAATAATGCAGTAACCAGGATTGTAGAAATAACTCATGCACACAATTTGCACGTGACGATGTTGGACTCTGCCCCTTTTACAATTTGAACGTGAAAGAACGCAAATTGTTTACGAGATTACTTTTCTCAAACGATTTAAACAAATCACCTCCTTTTCTAACATCTGCAATAAAATTATGCACCATTCAATGTTAAGATTGATACCCTAACATCATTAATTGCCCTTGTTTGACCATTAGCAACATGACGTTTGGATGTCAAAATCTCATTGGTTCCTACCATCAACTCATATTACCTCCAACCTTATTGGCCCTTCATCTCTGCAACACACATACAAACACACAAAGCCACAAAGATACATACGCTCAGACCACTGAGCTATTTTTTTCTACGTAGCTCAAAAACTCAAAATTGGATAAAAGTCCTCAATTTGACATTGTAAAATACTGTTTGCAATCATTAATCTTATTGCGGTTGTGCCTGCTGACCTAGCTGTTGGTACCGTTTTTATTTTCCCGCCACAGGATGATGGTGACACGGTTGGTAGCGTATTTCGCGGGTTTTTCAGCATCGGACGCAGGCGTGATCCGGTCAGCAGATTGCCAACATCTTCCACGTGTTTTAATTTGCTTAAACTTCCAAATTACAGAAAGAAAACCACGCTTAAAGAAAAACTCCGCTATGCCATCAACGCTAACGCAGGATTTGAACTCTCGTGAGTCGGCATCAAATGGAAAGAACTGAAGTGAAAGTAAACAGCATCTAGCTGCTCTTGGTATCTTGGTAGTGTCTATGGACTACGGAACAAAGAAGAGCCGCGCAGAAGTTACGCTCAAAAGGAACTGTAACAGCATGAAGACAGAACTCCGTCGATGAAAATCGCGTGAAATTAAAAGTAACACTTCACGCTCTTCGCTTATCGAGTACAAGTGTTCTGATATTGCCACAGATTCTATGAATCTTGTATTATTCATCGACGAAAGATGCTAAATATACGTTAACTGGTGAATCATGTTACGCGTCACAAAAGACACGAGGCTCGGGCAGCGACCTCAGTTGATTAACCAAGGAATAGCCTGCGTAGTCGGCGGCATTGTTAATTAGCGCGAGCAAAAAATTCCTTTCCCTTTCTGGCTTCACCGCCAAAACTCTCACACACGTCAAAACAATTCCGCCAGCTACGTAGGCTAACTAAGGAATTAAAAGACAGTAGTTGCGACTTGTTTAGGGGATCGAAGTTTAGAAGTGTTGCCTAGAAATAGCAGTGCAGGGGTAGTTCCAGCTATAGTCTTTTTTTTTTTTTTCTACCAAGAAACAGCAAAGATTGTGTAAACGTTTCTGTTCTTCAAGTTAGGACAAATAAGCAAAGTTTGTGTAACGGCTGTCAACTTTAACTTTATTTTTGTGTCATGAAGGGAATAGTCGCAAGAACAGGACATAACAAATGACGAATTTGCACTTGTTCTGGCACTCATGATTTGATCAGACTCTGGGTTCTGGGGCCCGTTTCTCGAAAGTCCTAATGAATAGCGGGCCCGGAAAGCCACCTGAAAGCTGTTGTTGTTTATATTCAAGATAAGGGTTTCAATAGTTTTCCAGATGACAATATGAAAATATCTGTCAACTAAACAAAATGAACTGGTTTGTTAGCTAGGACCCACGCTTTATTCTCTTTATTCTCTCTTATACTATTGAAAATTTGATTTCAGGCCCGAAACGTTAACGGGACTTTCAAGAAACGTGCGCCTCCACCATCTGAACGCCTGAAACCGGCTAAGGGAACTGAGACGGGAAGATTGTGCCTCCTTCCAGTTGTCCTTCCTCTCCTCTTTCTCCATCCAATTCACCCCCTCCCCTCCCCCTTCTGCGGCATGAATGTTGCGTTTCCCTCGTTGACGTTTTAAATTGAGACAAACTTGACTACTGTTTCAAGTGCCGAAAGTGGTGCTCAGTCTTACGAAACCACAAAGGCAAGGTACGAAAAATTGCGGATTTAACGATCAAAGCACTAAAAAACTCTGCACGTGCTTGACATTGGGAAATGAAACTTGAGGACATTTTATAAGACGTGAAGTCCAGTTGGATGCGGCCCCTAAAAAGTCAACGTCAGGAAAATTCACGTTTGTTTGAAAACTTCATTAGGCTCCGAGAACAAAATGCCTGTTCGAGAGAGGAGCGGCGGCTCATTTTCGGAACAGCGGCTGGTAATCGAGCCTAAAACTTCAAGGAGTTGAAAAAATTGGGAAGAAGTTGGAAAGACTTCACTTTTTCAGGAGTTTTTATTTTCGTCGTGGTTTCGCAAAGCTATATTTACAAGATACGATCTTGTATTCATTGGAAAGCTTTTCTCGACGAAGAAAAGAGCTCAAGTCTCGGGTAAGAGGAGGGAGCTGGGAGCAAGCTAGATGGATTTAATTTCCTAAGTAAACAATGCAGCACAACCCTTGTTCATTTCTTTATTACTTATGCTAAAATTGATTTTACAAAAATATATGTACAAAGAGGCTATTCTTAAACCTTATCACAATAATTAGATAATTGTTCGTATTTTTTGGTGTACGCATAAATAGAAACCAAGTTTATTATAATAATCCTAACTAATTAAGAATGTTTGCATTCGCTAGTACAAGATTCACCACGACAAATATATTAAGTTCATTTGTAAACGGATCCTAAATTTTGACGCAATTGTATTATTTCTTTGACCCAAGTTCTGGCTAACACAACAACATCAACCAACACGTACGAAAACGTACCTTAGCAAATTATACAAAAACAGACCATGACTTTAGGGCGACTACACGAAGGCATCCGCCTTCCATCGTCCAATCAGACAAAAGAAAGACTTTCGTTGTACCATTGATACGTTGTTACTAAGCAACCTCACTGATCACTTAATTTCTAACTGCAGGTTCATAATCTTTTAGCGAAAAACTCTAGGGGAGTAAGGTGAGAAGCAACTTATCTGTCATTGCTATGCAAAGTTAGTATTATTTTACTGTCAATTCAAAAGACTATAATAAAAGTAATTCAAAGTGTATTAAAATCAGAAAGGTTTCCTTTTGGTGGTACCCAGAACTTGAGACCTTCAATTGTCGAATTAAGAAGAAGAAGAAGAAGTCATTATGGAAGCTTAAAACTAGAAAAATTCTACTATTGGTTAGTGCATGTGTATTATTGGGTGACTTGTTAAACTTTTGTCCCTCTACGCCCAACACAAAGGGCTCTATCCAAAACTAGAAGTAATCACTGACTAAGGATCCGCGTTCGTCACTTACGCAAACGAAATCGAGTCGAAGGGTCCAGTTTCCCGGCCGAGACGCCCCTGTTTAAATCAGTAGGGGTGGCCAATGGGCAGTCACCCGCGACACCTCGAAAATTTGTGGCTTTGTACCACAGGAACAGCAAAATTAGGATGCGTTCTGACGAACGCGACAAATTAAATTTTAAAGACGAAATCCATCAGGAAAATGAGTAATTTTAATTGTCAGTGGACAAAAACCCTGTACCAGTATGATTTAAAGCATATTACATTCCTTTTCACTTTTTTCGAGAGTTATAGATGAAATTAGTTCTCTGTAATAACACAAAAAAATTACTTTAAGGAGCCCGAGAAAATAAATTTCTTATTTCACAAAATGGACCAAAATGAAATCTTACGCATGAAATTTTACTTGCGTTTTTACAATTCCTGTGAAATTTAAAATTCATTTTCTCAGGCTCCCATAACTCATTGTCTTCGGTGTTATTACAGCTAACTAACTATATCTATAGCCTTTCAAAAATGCGAAAAAGAATGCGATATGCTTTAAATTATCCTGGTACACGGTTTTGAAAAATTAAAATTACTCAATTTCCTGATGGATTCCGTCTTAATTCTTCAAAAGCAAACAGCCAGCCACGGAGTAGGCCCAGAAAATATCACATCAAAGAATTCAGACGCTGTGTAAGCTACGGGCTTTTGACGTCACCGTTGGTGTTAAATAAAGGACGTTGTATGTATGCATACACGAAATATAACTTAATCTTCTTAGACTAATTTTAATTAGTCTAAGAAACATGACGTGAACCAAGATTTAAAAATCTTGGTTCACGTCATGTTTTGTAGTTAGACTTTGAATATCTGAATGAATTTGCCAAGAGCTTTTACCTTTGATCCTGGTCTGGAGTGTTCAATTGGCAGAGAGCCCTATCAGCTGCATAAAAAGTGCTTATCTCTAAGTTATATAAGTTTTTCAGAATAGTGAGAAACAAATTTCTTGCATTTTTCAAGCCTTTGAGCTAGGGGCACAATATTAATTGGTGAAAGATTAAAAAACTTGGCGGAAGAGATTTTTTCGCTCGAAAATTTGGAAGGGTTAAGATTGAAAGAGTTTTGACGAAAGGTACAACTCGATAAAACCGGCTTTTTCAAATGTAATTTCAAGCGAAGCCATTGGTTTACTACACCTAGAAAGCAACAGCTACACTTGTAACTTACACTTAAAAAAGTTAATTGAATTGATCCGGCACGACTCGAGATGTCTGTTGTAATACTACTGCGTCGCCTGCCCACACAGCATCAATGTTTAGGTATTGTGTTGAATATTTTAAGTGCTGGTCCAAGCTTCAGCTTGAGAATGTTCACCATATCATTCTGCGTCAAAAGGAGAAACGCTTCACCGTCAATTTGCTGAAAGAAACATCAAAAAACATTAGTTCATTAAGAAGAAAGCGTAATAAGTATAAAAGTCCGTTTAAACAAATACCAAGAAGATTGTCGTAGTTAAAAACGCAACCTATGTAGTAGCGAAAGGAAAGACTGAAAAAATTCAGGCTTGCGGGGATTCGAACTCTGACCTCTGCGATACTTGTGCAGCGCTATAACCAGTACAGCCTGCTCAGCAAGCCATCTGGGAGCTGGTCATTAATATTGGTTCGTAATATACCCAGAAGAGATGAAGTCATGAAATGATGAATATGTGAATATCATTTATGGGAACAACAAAATAAAGAAATAAATGAAAAGAAGATCATAAGACGCAACTTACGTAGATGCGAAAAGAAAGCCTGAAGCTTTTTGTCCGTTAGTCTACCTCATTCGGTAGTTGAGATAATGGAAATCCACTTAGGATGTTATGTTTACTTTGTCTGAACCTTTTTGGTGACACGTCTTTCTTTCAGTATGAGACTATTCTCAAGAGTTGTACATACCTGCTCGCCGAATACCTTAGCCTGGTCCGGGCTTATTGTTCTCACGTGACTCATCACGTCATCAATAGTCCATTTCATGATTCGCTGTCTTTCGCTAGAAGCCACGCCGTCATTCTCTAAGTTAATGGCGGCCTTGAGCTCGCTAAGACCCATCATTGAGAACTGGCTTCCCAAGGGCCATGGGAACGAGAAAGGAGTGCTATGCTGGATCGCCTTGTCAGCATCTGTCAGTAAACAAATACAAGTTTGTCCTCAGGTAAGCTTCTGTCGCATCAACTGGTTTTGCTCTGGGCCGAGTTGTTTGAGGGACGATTAGCGCCCGCAAATCCAGAGTTTCCACGACTGCTCCCGCACCCACATGCTCTGTTTACAGCCGGAAAACGGCCCAGGCCGGGCTGCTCAAAGATAACCCAGGACAAGCGCCAAATTTGAATTCAGATCGGAACTCTTAAGATGCAAATTCCAGTTAACTCTTTTCCCCTACAATTTGATTTTTGGACTTTCTAAAATGCAGAGAAAAAATTTACAGAAAAATTTCCTTTGAACAAAAGAAACAGGAACTCGGCTTAAGATTTAACCTCGGATTAGCCATACTGGGACTTCGGACAACCGGGCGCAGGATTTTAGCTCCCAGGATTCAATAATCTCAGGACCTGTACTCCTTACTTGGAACGCTTGAGTTTAAAAAAGCTAAAACAGAGTTAACGCTATGTCCACCGAGCCTCCCACCCGGGGTTATTTCAAAGTTGGATGGTGCTATCCACCGAATAAATCACTCTCCAGTAAATATTTCAGTGTTAAGAGAGCCAATTGCATTATACACTAAATACAGTACTAGCTAATGTTCGAATAAATGGTGCTAAAGAGACAAAAGTTTAGAAGGATAACATAAGCAAAACACTACTTACATCTGTAATGACTCACAAGATGTTTGTCATCTTTCGTGAAACCTTTCCTAGAAAAAAAGGGTAAAAAAAAAGCAACCCTCAGGAGACAGTGGAACAGAAGCTGTACCGCAGTCAGAAACACAATATGAGAAGCAAGAAAAGAGAAGATTTGTTTTATTGAGTGATTTGCTGGTAATTTCAAACTTGTAGAAAATAAAGCTTAGACAGGAGCCCATCAAATTTGATAGGCTCCTGGCTTAGACGATAATGATCCGCGAAGATGGCGGCAACAAACTACGACCTTGATGGTGATCAAGCAGAACATGAGTGCTTCTACCTCTGGGAAATAAACTCTATTTTCCTGCCTGTTCGGCGTAAAAAGTATGGCATTGTTTTAACAAACCTAGCATGGATGGACATCTTAGAACGTGGTTGCGAACCAAGAACGCATGGATTGTCAAAACAAGGGATAGAGATACTTGGTGCTTAAAAAGGATCGTCTACTAATATAGTATAGTAAGGAATTAAAAAAGTTTTAAGCAGTAAAACCGGTTTTATACCTGGAGGAGCTCCGTGTAGATATGATGCTGCCACCCACAGGAACCTTCAGTGATCCGCTGGCCGAGGGGGGAATGAGTCCAGTAGGGGAAAGTTGCGATGTCTTCTTGTTCACAGGAGACTTGGACGCTTGTTTTGTGAAAATCTTGGAGAAGTTTGCTTCGTTATTTGGGCAACCCGACAAACTAATTTAAACCAATCAAATAAATAATGATTTATGAGTAAAATATTCGGCAAAGAACATCTTAGTAGAATTCAAAAGAAAGACAGGTGGCGCTTCCGTACTAAATTGTCGGCATTTTTGGCTTAATAGTAAGCAGCCGAGAAAATCCCAAGTGACACGGATGGGAAAGAGAAACTGGAAAGATTACGACGCACTGAATTCGGGTTGAAAGACAACGGTCCGATGTCAATTTGAAGGAAAGTGGGACTAGTTTTGCCTCGGAATCTTTTTCATGCAAATAACAAATCGCGGCGTATGTCCCATGTAACCTCTCAACATGAAAATAATTATACAGCGAAAACTGTACATGCATTAAGCCGAAACCCAAAAGCATTTTACAGAAAATATGGGATTTTGGGATTTTCTGATGATTGTGTGCGCTTAGTACAAGGTATACGCTGGAATCACTGTCAAGTTCGTCTCCTGAAAAATAGATAAAATTTTGCCAGCCGTTCGTCAACTATGCCAATTTTCCTTGCTGGTATTTGATGCAACAATGGAAATTGAAATTCACAGTAGTTTTATGGGGAAAGCAACTTACGTGTAATGCGTCTTCCAGTGTCCAGTCACGTGACCCATGCCATCACATCCCGGGGTGGGACAGACGCCGTCTACAGTTGGACTGGGAGGTTCAGCTAAAATGAAGGGAACAAAGGAGACAGTAAAACAGGTTTACCAGACGTCATAAAGAATGAAGGACTTTGAACACTAAAAAGCAACTTGTTTTTCCTAGAATTTAAATTTGACTTCTGAAAACGGCGACTTCCTATAATTCTAAGATCATCAGAGGAGGAACGACATATTCAAAAGATTTGTCATGAAAAGTAAAATGAAAAGTAGACACTTTCGTTCTTTAACACATTTGAAGGAAATTAGAGTTAGCATCAAGGCGATTCTAAACTCAAATAAGAGTTTAGGGTTGTTAGACCGCAGACGAGTCCCCAGACACCACACCTTGCGGCTGAAACAATGATGACTTACGTTTAACTTCTTTAACTGCGCCAGATTTCTGTTTAGATGCGTACGACCAGTCGGATTCCTCAGTCATGGAATTGTTAGAGAGCCGATCCACAAGACAGGAGTCTTTGTTAAGGTTCTGCAGTGAGTAAGGACAGCCAAACGTACTGTGATGCGTGGAGTACTTAGCACCCTTCACGTGGCCGATACCTTTACACCCAGGGGTCGGACAGGCAGCGCTGGAGATCTTCTCCCGTGTTGCTAAAAACAAAACCAAAAACATCAATTTACTGGGTAGTGAGTACCGTATTTACTTGATTAAAGGCCGCAACGTTTCCGCGGATGCGACGTTCATTTCAAAATCGGAAATTTCTTCAATCACTGACAACAACTAAGGTTTATCATTTGGAATTATGATGTAAAACACAAATATCTTTTGTGGAGTGGAGTGGAGACTTCAGAGAGGACAGTAATTGATCGTCACGCAAACAGTTCGTCGTTTAGCGAGTAAATACGGTAGGTGTACAGACTTTTTGGTTTCTCTGGTAACACTCCCGCGCAAATCAACCTCGCTCGCAGAAGTACAGAATACTTGATCTTAAACTAAATTCGCGAGAAACTCTCGCGGTTCCACCGCCAAGAAAGTACTCCGCACAAAACAATCCCTTCCGCCAGCTATGCAGTCTAGTATGAATAGAGCTTTAGAAGAGCCGCGAAGCGGTAGAGCGCGCAACGTTGCTCGGCATACTTACTGAGAGGGGGTTCCAACGCATGTCCTGTTTTCTCACACCAGCCCACCGGATGCAAGTCAAAAGAGTCTGCATCAAACCAGTCATCATAGATGTCATCCCAGCCGTCAAAATGCACCTTGACTCTGTACTCCTCCACGGCTGCTACTTGAGCGGCGCGCACCAAGGAAGGGTTCCTTTTGTCCACAGCTTCCAGCTTTTCCAGAGGCTTAAAACTCGGCTTGGGACGCTGGAACAAACAATGAGGATAGCTGAGAGGGGAGGCGAAAAACGTCGCCACGATCGCCTCAATTTGCAGCCAGATATAATTAATGTATATGAAAGCGGCCGTTCCCTCTACCTTCACACAAGGCTTCATTCCTCTTCCAGTAGATATGTTCAAAGCAAATTTAAGAAAAAACAAAATTTATAAAACCGGTGTTTATGTACTGTTTACCTTTTTATTCTTTTTTTATTTGGCCTAGATGGGGGGTTTCAGGTATTTAGACATTCAGCTGACCTTTTTGAAGAGATCCGGAGAGGCAGCCACGGTGCCAGTGTTCCTGAGATACTCCTCCCACTGAAACGTGTAAACTTCATCATCTAGAAAACAAAAAAAAATTATAGTTGAAAAAGCAATCGGCAGGATCACAATCAATGTAGTAGGATCTCTGGCAGCAGACTCCCTAAACAGAGGAAGCCCTAGTTCTGACTGGCTTCTGTCGTTCTTTTACTAAACAACGCTTACGAGCCTGGGTGCCCCCAACACTTATTGAGAAAAGAAGTGATAGGCCAAGACATTTTAGTTTGGGAACAAGATAATCACCTACCGTTTGGTGGATTAAGTTTCTTGCCATTCTCGGCACACCACCCCACTGGGTGGATGTATGGGCAGTCATCCTGACACCAGTAATCATAGGAGTCATCCCACTCATCAAAGTGAACCAAGAAATGATTGCCAATCACGTTTGTTACCGTGGCAACACAGATAAGATCCGGATTCTTGCGATCTACAGCTTCCAGCTTCATGCCAACTTTGAATCCGTGCGAGGTTGGTTGAACCTGGGTAGTGAATGTTTACGTTTAATGGAAGGAAACTCTTCAAAGTAACCATTATAATGCCCAATTTGCTTGCATTAATCCTCGCACCCGCGCACGGCCCCTGTACCAAGCACATTGCCTTTAAATTCATACATACTCCGAAATTTGAGCTTCTTTCTTATGAGACAATTAAAAATTTGGCCATCCTCTAGTACATGAGAGAGCTATAATAAGGGCCAGAAGGTTGTACGATGAATGACATCACAGACTGTTTTGCACCTTTTTTTTTACCGTGCAGAACAGTTTCCTCTCACTAACTCGATCGAGTTTTAGTGTCATTTCTAATGGCGGTTTTTAATCGAGAAGGTGACTAGAACTGAGTCTAGTTGTTCAAAAAGTGCGAAGCCTATCCACAGGATAAATCATTATCAAATGGATAAGTATTGTGTAGTTCCAGAAAATATCCATACCCCCCATACGGAGAACAACGGAAATTTCGAGGGGAGGGGGGGGGGGGGGTCCCAAACGAGGCATTTTCCGAGGGAGTGGGGGTTGCTTACAGAGGTTTTATCCGGGGGGTCTGAGTAAGATTGGTGAGTAATAAATAACAGTTTCTCTGTTCACCAAGCTATCAGTTATTTTACTGTTACCGCTGTTTCAAAACAAGTATTATTGTTTGCATTGATCATCTTTAATCTACGGTCGGCTACATGCTTTTTTCATGGCTTACGCCATGTTTTTTTTTAATACAATTGGCATCGGTTTATGAATAAACTTCCGGTTATCTAGCTGTTGCTTTATTACACATTTGATTCACAGTAATTTGGTGGTGTTCTAAGCCTTCTTGCAACATGTTCTAACTGAAATGAAGTAATAAAAGTTCACATGGTGTTTAGTTTCAATGTAACAGGTTCTTTTGCAGGTGACATTATTCGTGTAGTCAGTAGTGTAAGGTATATCGCCTGTTTGGTTAATTATAAGCTAATAACGTCCTTGAGATTATTAGACACCGTATTAACATGAGTGAAAAGATTTTTTTCTCATTTATCGCAGAAAAAAATTATCTTTCACATAATAATATAGTGCAACAACATTTTTGACAAAAATATTCTTTCCGAGGGCACCCAACCAAGCTGAATAATTACGGAGATTCCAAGATGGGGGATATGACAAGCACCCCCTGGAATGGAAATTCCAGGAGGGGGGTAGGAGGTCTTTAGCAAAAGTGCCCTCCGTGGGGTGGTGGGCGGGGGGTATGGATATTTTCTGGAACTACACATTGAAAAAAAATTCGTTCAGATGCACCGGATAGAGACATGTCCAGTGGAACAACTGGGGCCTGGCTGTCAACGAAAGTATTCACAAGGATTGCAAACTCAAAAGGATTCACAAAGAACTCAACATACCTCTTTAAAAAGATGTTCAGGAGCGGCTTTGGCGCCGCATTTCTTCAGATATTTGTCCCAGTAAAATTCCTGCTTAGCGAAACCTGCAGATAGAGGTAAACAAAAAAGAAAGGTTTTGAAATTGGCATGGACATGCGTAACACTAAAAGCAGAGTAAACTGTGGGAGGGTGAGACAAGTTTATTGTGGGGGGGGGGGGGGGGCGGTCTGAGACCGTTTGGACCGGCCTTTATATAAGTGTCTAATCTTAGAGAGATGTTTGTCTTCAAGGGAGTCAATCGAAAGAAAATAACTAAAGAGTGGTACGAACCAACTCCAGACGTCTGTTTAAAAACATTTCACTGAAATGGGTGTGACCATTCAATTAGACGTCTTTACCAGCACTCTTAAATGGTACTATTTGTTTTTCAGCGTTTTAATTAAATCATATTTGGAAATCTCGTCGAGTTTTGTTTTGAGTTCACCGAGAATTCAGTGCAGATCGTCCATGATGGGTTTTTTAAGGCTAACGCCCCTATGAAAAATACATAAAGTAAAAGTCGCGAGTAAGGTTACCGACTATAAGAACTTACTTCTTGGAGGATGCAAGACTTGTCCGTTCTTCTCACACCAGCCCATAGGAAAGATGAATGGTGAATCCCAGTTTGTCCAGAAGTCGTAACTCTCAGACCAGCCATCAAAGTGCAGCCTCAGTCTTGCTCCCTTGACTTTGACGATCGTACACACACAGAGGTAAGACGGGTGTTTAGGGTCGACGCACTCCAGTTTGTAGTCTTTCTTAAACGAGTGGTTTGGCTTTGGAAATACATCTAGTGATGGGTTCTCCTAAAAAGGTAAAGACAAATATGCCATGTCCGCGGGAGAGTTTTAATATTTGTTGCCATTTTTATCATTAGAGGCCTTTAGATTTTTAGACGTGTGATTACAGACCGAATTGGACCCCACTCAGTCTTATTACCATTATCAATACGGTGAGCTGAATCAAAGTTTCAAACTCGTCTAGTTGTTGTCAAGTCAAGAAATTAAAGAGAACCTCATTAACTGGTTCTGTGAAGCGAGTTCGTACTTCAGTTTTCTCGTCACAAAACCAGGCGAACAGCATTCATTTTTTCCTGTTAATTTTGGCAACCAATGCATGTAATAAATTCAATAAAGAAGAATTGTTGCAGTGTTGTTAATATTGTTTGCAGTACTGACCTGTTTAAACACGATGTTTGGAACTGCTTTAGCGCCACAAGCTGTCAAGTATTCCGACCACACAAACGGTTTGGTAGAATCATAAGGAACTAAACAAGAATACAATGGCATATTAAGGTCTTATACCAGACATTTTACCCTGAGAAGCACTGACAAGTCAGTTAGGGCTGCGAATATTTCAATTCAGTGTATCCTTTATCCAAGGCAAAGAAAAAACGTTTTTTTCCCACTTTGAAATGCAGTCAATAAAAATGCATGGCCCCGGTTGTTCAAACTTTGGATAGCGCTGTTCATGATCACCGGATATATCACTCCAGCTACCCAATCTCAAGAGGTCCGTTCTCGAAATACCTAGGATAAAATAGCCCGTGCGAACATTCGCAGCTTCACAACGAACTAACAGGAGTTAGGAAAGAAAAAGAAACCTATGGCACCCGGGGTACTATCCAGCGGATAGGTATTAGGAAAACCAATTCCGCTATCTACTAAATAGAAATTTATCCGGTGGATAGCGTTATCCACCCTTCAAACAACTAGGGCCAGTTTTTTCTCTAACTTGGGTTAGGAAAATCATAAACAATTGCAGCTATTTCCTTTTTTACTTGTCTTGCAACAATCATCGTCACCATCACAGTTTTCAACGAATTATTCAGTGAGCGCACTTCTCACGGCCAGTCCTCAAAAGGAGAAATCCGCCAAATAAAAGAAGAGAGAGAGAGAGAGAAAGAACATTGAGTAAACTAACCGTCCTCTCCGTTCATCAGGTTGGATGGTTCTATGGTAATTTGCTGTTTGGCTGCTTTTATTTTGTGCTTTTCTCCTTTACTTTTCAATTTAAATTTGCCCATATAAGGAAGATCTTGAGGTACTGCTGCGGTATCCTGTGAAAACCAAAACAAATCAGTGAGACTGAGGTTGAAATGTCTGCGTTACATAACAAGCGCATTCAAAATTTTTTAATATTAGTCTACAAGGGCCTATTTTTCAGTCCGTATCCGACCCAAAAATGAGGAATATGTTTACTAATCGCCGTACAAACTGTAATTTGCGTGGTATCAAACGTTCTGTAGCTACTCTGAAATTCGAGGTGAAATAGACTTAAGGTTATATACGTACCTATATAGGCAAATCAAACACGTCTACAGGTGTTTTTGTTTAGTTCCTTAAACCATTACTGATCTTTAACACTAGCCAATAAACCACCACAAACATTCCAATCAGAACCGCTGTAGCCGGCGTAAAGGCGGGAAAACACTTGACAGTATCCACTGATTAACTAGGAAAGAGGCTCCAACTTTTTCAGTCAAACCAAAGCGTACCAGTGAAAGACAAACAAATGTGAAGTGTTTTCATTCTACATGCACATCCCATATGAAACTCTCAAGGCCTTTTAAAATTTATTTCAATTCTAGCGCTTTAAGGCTTTTAACACTTAAGAAGCTGGACGTTTCGTTGGAGCGCGAGAAAAATTCGCGACTTCGGCGCTTATTCTCTTGGCCCAACCGCGATTTTTTCTTTATCGTGCTCCAATTAACTGTCCGCTAGACAGGACACGTGATGGTAGTCTGACAATCGCTAGGGACTGCTAGACGTTTTTGCAAGGATATAACTAAAGAAGCTTACTTACATAAGCTGTCGTGGCTAGTTTTTCTGCCATTCCCATTTTCTTTCCTTTTCCTTTCTTCTTCTTTTTCACAATCTTGCCATCTGAAGTTTTGACCTTCCGTACAAACTCTCTGCCTTTGTTTCTTCTGCCTGTGTAGACACCCACACATGACAAGCTACAGAATCGACCCGACGCTGAGAATTCCTGACGCAGTCCATACTTTCCACACACCTCACAGCACAGTATATCATTAGTGTCTGGGGGACCATTCGCTGTCTTCGACTTCTTGGGAGACACTAGTCCAAATAGCAAACGTATTGAACGTTAGAGACACGCAGAAATCGCCTTATGTAAGGGAATGCAGATTCTGGAATCCGGAAAATTTTTGCTGCACAATCCAGAATCCTAGGCTTTGGAATTCGGAATACAGCTCAAGCAATCCGGTATCCCACTGAACATTGGAATCCGGATTCCAAGTTCCACTGACAAAGAATTCAGAATCCAGTACCTGTAAACCGGAATCCACGGCGAGAAATCCCGCCAGACAAGACTGTCTTGGATTCTCTTGCATTAGGCGACACAAAAACGGGATACTATAAGAACCAGAGAGAAAGCATCTTGGCAACAGTTTTTTAACGTTGAACGTAACTGTTTCAAACAAAAACCGAGGGACATAATAGTTTTAAAAGTTTATACAGACTACACTGAATCAAACATTTGATTTCAGTGAGTCTTGCCTTGCATTTGAAGACATGAGGTGCCTGGACAAGGAAGATATTATGATTGAAAGCCACCCAGTTAAAGAATCAAACCCAAGGATTCAATAATTAAAAAAACCTAAAATGAACACAGAACCAATATCTCCAAAGGATAGATCATTTCTGTAGTGAAAACTCGACAAGTATAGTATAATCATTTCATTCACAGAATAAGAAAAATACATTCCAGGAGGATAGAAAGGTTACAGTGGCATGCTGTTCAACCAGTTATATCTTTGAGACTTTTGTTTTGCACACAGGTTGAACCAGTTTTTATGGAGTGGGTATAGTTTTTAGCCTCTCGATCTGTACGTTACAGGGTACTTTACCTTCCCCATTAACAGGTTGAACCGGATATAGCTTTCAGCCTCTCTGTACTTGGCAAGGTTTTTTACTTTACCCAAACAGGTTGAGCTAGTAATGGTTTTTAGCCTCTCTGTAGTGGCAGGGTATATTACTTTATGGTTTTTAGTGCCTCTATACTTGGCAGGGTATTTTACTTCACCCAAACAATTTTGAACCAGTTATGGCTTTTGGTGTATCTGAACTATGAAGGGTATTTTACTTTACTCAAACAAGAATGGCTAAATAAACATTCTTTTTGAAAGACTGCTTACACAAGATATTCGTCATCCCAAGACAGGCCCAGTGAAAGTTACAAAATCTGGCCATTTCTCTCGTACACGTCCTGGCATGGAGGCACAAATTTTGGCCTATACAATTCATCTGAATGATGTCACAAACTTTCTGATGATTATTTTTAAAGAGTTATCCAGTATTCTTAAACTTCAAGTTCCTCAGACATACCGTAAAGCAATATTTAATACTCCCCCCCCCCCCCCCCGCCATACCTCTTACTAGCAGTGTTGTGTATAAGGTGTCACAGACTTTGTTAATGTTTTGTTGTTATAGAAATAGGTCAACAACAAGAGAAGACAATTTCCATTTGATTTTTAAGATATTCCAGACACTGTGATGGACTACACCTTGAATGACCTTACTGTGGCATTGAATGTTAAATTGAACCAATCATAGTACAGAGGATTCAGTACATAACTATAGTTTCTGTCCAAGTTGTGAGAGTAGCTCCCACACGCCCAATGTGTTGAGTGAATGTAAGAGCAGAATATTAAATCACTTTAATCTCAGTCAAATTTGCTGATTTGAGCCATAGTTTGTTAGAGTCTTGTTTATCCCCAGTAAATGGGGCAAAGTTACGATAAGGGAATGGCCACATTTTGTAACTTCAGCACCAATCCTATACATGTCCAAATGGACAATAGACTATAAACAATAGACAAATTTGATTTGGGGTCTTGTACCAGCTGACACATCAGCAGTTTTCCAAATAATTAAAAATATTACAATATATGCTACACTATTTTTTACACTATACATAACTTAACTTATTACAAATAGAGATAATTGCATACACACAGACACATGTTTTGAGCTACTTTTTGTCTTCCTTCTCTCTTCTCATTTTGAAGCATTCAAACACATGCCTTGCTATTAATTTTTGGGTGACATTTTATTCACTCTTATTAGATGCTCATTTTTCAAGTTATGGATCAGGAGGTGCTTACATGTACCCACCCCTCCCCTACCCCAGGGTGTTCATTAGGCATCGGAGATCGGAGAATTCTCCGTTTACTACACATAATTCTCCAGAAAATGTTCGGTAGAGTATATGACTATTTTATATTCAGATGTGGAGCATCTTTCAAAATATTCTCCTGCAACACAATTGGAGATCAGTCTAATGATGTAAATTCTTTATGTTTGCACCCTTTACCCACATTTACCCCTGGGATTTTGCTAGAAAAACACCGTTTAAAGCTACAATGTAGTTGAACCATTTTCAAACTGGTTAAAAAGAACTAAAACTGGGCCCAAAGTCAAGAACATACTACACTCCCTTTTCCTCTATCGATCATGCTAAATTATGGCTTGTTTGCGATATAATTTATGGCTTTCCAAGTGACACTGCCTCCTTAACTTTCACTTTGACTTTTTGAACCTTTACATCCCCACTTCTAAAATTAGTCTCTCCAGCTGATTGGCATATAAACTTTATAAGTTCTTTCTCCCACAAGGTCAATTTTTCAAGTCATTAAATGGATCTATCTTGCTCAATATTGGCTTGATAATTAACACCAAAAGTAAAGCTTTGTAAAGCTTGGTATGCTCCTTCTGACAATGAAGGTCTTGTTTTGAACTTTCCATAATACATGTACATGTATATGGAATTATCATTACCTGGAGTCCCCTACAATATGAAATCTGACAATGATCAGAATTCAAGGGTTAGTCGAGGGTTAAAAGTAAATTCCTACATACCTTTGTCCTTTTTACTGGCAGTAGTAGCTGTTTCCTTGGTAACAGTATCATTAGTCTCCTCACTGGCGGATTTACGATGTTCAGTTTGAGTGCTCCAGGTTATTTCTCCTTTCTCTGTTTCCACTGTGCTGATTATTTCCAGTGTGCCAAACTCAGTTAGCTTGAACTTTAAGTTACTCCCTGTAAATGAGAGAGAGGTGAATGTAGAGAAAATGTTTTTTCTATTATTTATGAAAAAATCTAGCTGAATTAAAACAATTAGCCATCATGATATAACAACGTAATAGTTTATTTATGATTGTGTGTTTAATCAATGATAGATATGTGTCAAAATTGTGTTTTTAATCCCTGAGCTTTAATAATGAGTCAACTACTGCAAGCAGACACAGTGAGACCCAGGTATGCACACTTGCATGGGTACTATTTCGTTAACCTGTCATCCTGCCTTGAGTGACTAAGATTTTTGTTCCACCTTTGTACAGCTGTAGATCTCAGCAGTTTTTCTCACATAAAACCATCTTTTTGGCTGTTATTATATAATTCCATTCTATTTTCTAAAAGCTAAGAATTTACAATGTAGAAATTATAGATACTGTAAATGATTGATTAAGTGCCACTACTGGAAAAAGCGCCACTCTCGAATAAGTGATCTTGCCGTTCAAGGTGTACGTAATATTATTTATATTAAATTGCGCATACCTAGCGTGCACCTCACTTAATTCTCTCTATATTCCACTCAGTGTTTTACCCGTAGCTGAAATAAGCGCAGCTCTCGAATAAGTGCCGCTGTCGTATAAGTGTCGCACGTAATCAGGGAAAATGAAATAAGCACCGCGGCGCTAATAATCGATCATTTACCGTACTCCCAAAGATATATATATATATGTTGTAGTTAATTTTTTATCTCAGGTGATTTTAATTTTTCTTTTGTTTTTGGGTATGATAATGTATGCTAATGAAGTTTAAACAAAAGAAAAATAAAAATTACCTGAGATAAAAAATTAACTACATTACATACATATATTATAATACTGGGAGTGATCAGTCATTGTTTACCATGACTGTCTGGTAAATTTAACACAAACGTTCCACTTGTTCTATAATATTAAGGATGCCAGCATTCCAGAAAAGAGAGTAAAAGAAAGCCAGGCTGCTGTGTCAGAGGAGTGAGCATTCATACCAGTAATATATTTTGCATGTCACTTCCCCGTATGGGTCAATGACCAGGACTTGTTAGGCAGCACTAGGTTTAAACAAAGAGCAGCACACAAAGAGTGCATGCAATATGCCCTCTCTAAAAATGTTAACTTGTACCAAATAATATGTCGTATCTTGTTTTTCCTTCAGAATACTTGATTCAGGGCTCCTGGTGGCCCCTGGTGCCTAACTTTTGCCCTCGGGCAACTAGAAAATCTTAGATTTTTCATACAAATCTTATGCTGGGCACCCTAGATTTTACAGTTTCAGACCACTGGGCTCCCTTCAATTTTCCTTAGAGCACAGCCTTGTGATTGATTGAAATCCCACAACTAATTCTTCAGTGATCATGAACTACTGTTGAACAAATTTGGAAGATCCTTTGTTGCGATATCTGGAAAATGATGTCAAAACTGTACGGGGAAATAACCAAAAAATTAATTAAGCGATGGAAACTGAGAAACCCTGGGACGAGGTTGTGTTGTTTTGGTAGGGTAGCAGAAAATGGCTGAGCATTTCACAAATTTTGCAAAGAAGAGACTTTTGCCTTAACACAAAGCAAGAACAGCAAGAATACATCTCGAAGGATGACATCTGCTATTTCGAAGAATATCTACCAGACTACACATATCTTAATATCCTTAACTTGCAGAGAAAACAGGCAAATGAAGACAGAATTAAACTTAACATCAATCAGGGTAAGCATTATTTAGCTTGTTTTTCAACTAGGAGATTATAATAAAGCAATATTGGGTTTGCCTTTTGTATGATCTGTATACGTATGCAGATCTCGGAGAGTGTTATCCGCCCCAGCTGATTACACCCTCCTAGACTCATACTCAACCTTATCAAATTATTGCTAATTATTGCAACATATGATATTATTTATTTTTATATTATATAACCACCAACAAAATACCAGGTGAGCTTTTGCATGAGAACATAATACCGTAAAATTCCGAAAATAAGCCCCTCCAAATATAAGCCCCCTTAAGGTGACTCGACCCAGTTTTTTTGGGGGGGTACCATCCTACTTTGAAGCTCTCTGGTATCCCCACCTTTACTTTTATCGTAAGTCTAACACATAGAATGGGTAACATATAGATCAATCTACAATATAACATAAAATTTTTGGCGATCGGAGTAAATGTCACGTGGTTATAATGCCACGCCCCTTTGAGGTCTGAGTCGAAAATCTGCTGTTGCCGCCATTTTTTCGTGAAAATCTCTCGGCTACACATAGTGCGCATTAGTGCCTTGCGCTGAACAGAGTTTCACCAAAATCGCAAAGACCCAATTCGAGAAATTCAGCGGTTTCCAAATTTAGGTCATAATTTTTGCGAAAATGATAAGCAAACTTTACACGGATTATATCTAATAAACTATGAGATTCATCTCTTTATTTTGGGCATCGTTATAACAAATGGGTCCTTGCAAGTCAGCAAACCGCTTTACGGCCTTGTAAATGCGCGCGATTTCAAGCAAAGCAAACATATAGAAATTATAGTTTTCGCTATTTGTTGACGTTTGTCAGCGTTTAAGAGGCCTTCTCACCAAAAAAGCATTTTCTTAAAAATTCGTAGTTTTTTTTCCTTTAAATTTTTTCAGGGCCATAATTGATTAACTAACTACCCGGACTCTGAATTTCATGGTCATTGAAAAACTGTGACATTATCTTCTATAAGCCCAAACTTGAGTAAACATTGAAGATTTTTAGCGTTTTGGCTGAGTTTGTGCCTTGGGAATTGTCTATTGTTTCTAGTCTGTCATGATACAGCATTCTTGTTCAGCACGCGTGCAATGACCGCGCTTGGCTGACTTCCGAATGCTCACCGAGATATAATAATTTTGGTACAGTGAGACAGGCCATCGCGTGATACATAGAGGTTTAACTCACAATTTTTAATCAATTCTCGTGCTTCTTGTGCCTTTGCAAAATAATCAAGAAGTGCTACACACTAAATCTACTTACTATTAAAAAAATATCATTTTTTCATAGGTTTAATGCAAGCCAATAATTAAACCAACTCGTGACGGGAATATCTTGGTGAGCATTCGGAAGTCAGCCAAGCGTGGTCATTGCACGCGTGCTGAACAAGAATGCTGTATAATGACAGACTAGAAACAATAGACAACTCCCAAAGCACAAACTCAGCCAAAACACTAAAAATCTTCAATGTTTACTCAAGTTTGGGCTTATAGAAGATAATGTCACAGTTTTTCAATGACCATGAAATTCAGAGTCCGGGTAGTTAGTTAATCAATTGTGGCCCTGAAAAAATTTGAAGGAAAAAAAACTACGAATTTTTAAGAAAATGCTTTTTTGGTGAGAAGGACTCTTAAACGCTGACAAACGTCAACAAATAGCGAAAACTATAATTTCTATATGTTTGCTTTGCTCGAAATCGCGCGCATTTACAAGGCCGTAAAGCGTTTTGCTGACTTGCAAGGACCCATCTGTTATAACGATGCCCAAAATAAAGAGATGAATCTCATAGTTTATTAGATATAATCCGTGTAAAGTTTGCTTATCATTTTTGCATAAATTATGACCTAAATTTGGAAACCGCTGAATTTCTCGGATTGGGTCTTTGCAATTTTGGTGAAACTCTGTTCAGCGCAAGGCACTAGTGCGCACTATGTGTAGCCGAGAGATTTTCACGAAAAAATGCCGGCGACAGCAGATTTTCGACTCAGACCTCAAAGGGGCGTGACATTATAACCACGTGACATTTACTCCGATCGCCAAAAATTTTATGTTATATTGTAGATTGATCTATATGTTATCCATTCTATGTGTTAGACTTACGATAAAAGTAAAGGTGGGGATACCAGAGAGCTTCAAAGTAGGATGGTACCCCCCCAAAAAAACTGGGTCGAGTCACCTTAAACCGGTAATGTAAAAAACGCTCCATTAAATCGCCCCTCCAAATATAAGCCCCATGGGGGCTTGAAATTGGAAAATTGCCCTAAAATACAAGGTAAAACAAAGCAAAAACGGTAAATTTACGTCCAACTATAAGGCTAGCCCAATCGATTTTGAGACGCAAATTTCCCTACGTAGATAAGTCCCTCCAAATATAAGCCCCTCCAAAAATAAGCCCCTCAAAAAGGGCCTTTGAAAAATATAAGCCCCGGGGCTTATTTTTGGAATTTTATGGTATCTTCACACATGAAGATAACATGTTATCTTCACATGTGTGTAAGTCAAGATCACTGTTGCTTAATGGCTACGTGATAAATTGCCCCTTTTGCAGTTAAAAAAATGTTCAAGTGAAATGGCTTGGTATTTCAGTGGTGTTCATATAATAAATAGAACATGGCTGCTTGGAGATACAAAATTCCTCTTCTCATGTTCAAAAATATTTCACTCGAAAAGTACATGAATATCATCTATTTATAAAATAACTAAAATTAAACACATACTCTGATTAGCCAAGGGGTATGAGAGTATGAATATGAAATCATGACATTTTACAGCCCATGCACTAATCACACAATCATGATTTTGAAAAACGTTTTGAGCTTAAAACTCAACATGTGTACTTTATCTTATCTTTTATTTTTTGATGTTTGAAACCTGAAAAATCTTTGCAAACATGCTGAACTAATTTTACTTTTTTATGATTTTAATCAAGTGGATATTTTAAGCAATAAAGTACTTGCATATTTACCCTAGACATTAAAAAGCAGTATATATTAATTTTCCAAAACCCAATTAATTATTTGTTTTGATTGTTTTTTTTATATACACTACTATAATATATGCATTAACTGAATAAACAGATTCTGGCAAATTGTGATGAAAAGAAAAATAACATAATTACTTGGCTGTAAGCTGAGGAAATTTTTCGAAAAGAGGAAGGGAAGTGAGAAAACTGTGTGATACAAGATGGTTCCAGATTCACAATTCCCTCATACTGCTCTAGGGGTTTTATTAGAAGCCGGGACTCACGTACTGCCACATGTGTTCTCTGCCTTCAAGCAAAATGGAAAAGATAACTCTAAAAACACCTTTTCAACTTAGTCCCCCATCTACTCAGCCTTAGACAACCTTCTACTTTTCAAAAATAGTGAATTAGTAAATTTGTGATAGACAATATGTGGTAAATAAGGTACCTGGCAAAGTAGCAATACCATCCTTCCAGTCCAAAGCTGCAAATGGATCATCATCTTCTAAAGTAGGTTTCTTCTCCTTCTTCACTTCCACTGCAGCATCTTTTGACTTTATGTCAGCACTCTTGTTGTCACTTATATTGTTATTTGGTGGTTGTCCATTAATGACATCACTTTTATCCTGTGATCTTACGACTTCATCTTTTAAAGCTTGATGGGTCAACTTTTCATTAGTCGATGTTATGCTTTCCATGCTGGGTAGATCGGCTGGAGCCTGGCTGACAACACACTTGACGTCTTCATTAGAAGGTTTGGAACTTTCACTTGCCACTGTAAATTTTTAAAAATATCACAGTTTGCCAATCAGACATAAAATTTTATAGGGAACAATACTGTGAAAAATTAAAAGGGTTCCTGAAAAGAAACTTCCAGAGAAAAAGAGAGAGGAGTAAAATCCAGTAAGCCTTTTTCCACATCATCCTCGAGGGAACCCAAACTGCAGGGTCAAGGGTCAAGGTGACAGTGGTGACAAATTCTGCAACCTGATTGAGCATTCTAGATTTTTCTATCTCTACCCCTTTCACAACATTTTGTCCAGCATTTTTCAGGCTGAACCAGCAGATCTATAATGAATCAGAGAATGAATATGACTCTTTGATTCCTACATGTATTATAGATCACATGGTCAAAAGTTGCATAATACATGTATGAAGGCCTTTTCAAACCAAGGATTGAGATAATGGCCTCGATGAGAGCGGTCACTTTTAAGAGGACATTGGTGTCAGCATGATATGACTTCATAAGCACTTTGATACTATAAGAGTTTGTAGAGTATGATAAAATGGCAATCGGAACAACTATGTATGCACGCAAACAATAAATTCAAAACCTTTGGTTACGGGCTTACATAAAATCCACAGGAATCAGGGACTGTTTTTTGGTGCCACAGCAGCTTAATTGTAACTGACACTACAGCTGTAGATGTGGACAGCATCAAGAAAATTGTCTTCACCCATTTACTAAAACATCAATTTGATGTAAGTATGGACTTGTTTTATTTGGTAAAACCAAAACTAAGAAGTAAGAGATGTTTTTCTCAGCCAAATCACCAAAATGAAACATCAGTCTAAAATCTCTACAATGAACACTGTAGCAGACATACCAGATTTTATGAAATCAGCCTAAGTTTTGTTTTTTTCTTTTACAATTTGTTTAAAAATCAGTTTCAAAGCAGGCCGACCATTTCTTTGTCTTGCCATGCAATGCTCCTTGCAATAATTATGCTTGGGAGAAGTGTTGCATGATGAGACAAAGATCAACGGCTGTTAAATAGAAGACCAAAAAATCATACCATGTAAACCAGCTTTAATAAACAAGGTGTACTATGTCTTTTAATATGGGGTTCAAATATTGGGGGTTTTATTATTGTTATTTCTTACCTAACTCAATATTTTCAATGCTTGTAGGAGGTATCAGTGTCTGAGTGAAGTTCATTATCTGTTCTTCTCCATGACTCTCCATTCTCTGCCTTTTAGTCTGAGGTTCAAAGTTTTCTCCAGTAACTGTTGAAGCAATGGCTAAAGCAGCTTCTGTTCCATTCATCCTGCTGTGACTTTCACTAATTCCTAAAAACAAACATGTTTAAAACGGTCATGTTTAACATAGTAAACAATAAATAAATAACTTTACCCAGATGATCATACTCAACCTACTAATGAAATGACTCCCAGTTTCAAACCTTTCACAATAATATAACTATTAAACTTAACCAATTTAGTATATATGCAACTACCTCTGCATTACAAATTAATTTATTACTAATATTTTTTTCTGGAATGCAACCTACATTTTTGTTTGGTTTTTTTTCCAAAGCTGAACTGATCCAGAAACAGTGTTATAAGTTGAAAAGTCTAATTGCAAGTTTGACAAACTTACCAGAACTAAATGCCAAGGATTAACTTGAAGTATCATTTCTGCTCAATTATGGATAAAATTTTTTAACTTCCCCCACCCCACCAAAAAAAGAAAAAAAGGTGACATTATCATATGTCTTTAATATTTGTTATGTGAACACCAATCACCTGAACATGGTTCACATATTACATTGTAATATAAGTGATGCAAGTCCTGAGCAGAAGAAAATAAAAATGCACTAAAAACATTGCTTTGTTTAAAAGAAGTCTCTAGCTTTTTGAAGTCTTATTATGTTGGAAGCAAACAAAGATTTAAAAATGTTCTTCATCTTTATTCAAAATAAAAGAAGCTGAAAATTAATTATCTGTTTTGATAGCTATCAGAAGTAAATGTTTTAAGACAAAACGTGTAGATGACGCAAAATCAGTTTCATTTTTACACAATGATATTGTAAAGAATATCCTTCAAGGCCAGGTGTTAATCAGTATAACTCACGTGATTTTGTGTTCAACGCATGTGTTCACTTCTTTAGACAAAAAATAAAACAAATTCTTTTTAAGCAATCTCTCGAACCTAAAAGGCAATTACAACTCCTCGGAAAAGTTTCTTAAACGCGGAAGACTGATGAGATAAATTTTTCAAAAGTTTTTTTAGTATTTAATTTTTTGGCTACTTCCTTTTTGGAAGCGCTATACCGTTTCAAGGAAAAGCAACGTCAAAGTAAAACATAAACACCGCCAATTAATTTCAGAAAGGAAAGTTGTATTTGATATCCCTGGTTTTAAGAGATCGAACAGGCGATTAAAATTCCAAATATATTTATATTTGTCACTGAAAGACCCGATTGAGTTCCGTGTCATGAAACATTCAGTCGCGGTTAATAAACATATTTCGTTCTAACCTTGAAGGCGAGAAAAATGAGTCTCGAAAAATAACCGTTTCTTCTGGACGCATGACAGCTTTGGTGTCAAAAACATCACCCGGGCAGCAAGAAACTTCACAAAGTATTTCTTTTTTATTACCTTTCTCTTCTCTTTTTTTCCGAATTCAGAAATTAATGCATTGCGTGAAGCGTGCGTCATCAGTTAAATCGCTCGAGGGCAGAAATTTAATGAATTTCAGATCAAGTCAAAACTGTTGGATTGAGTTTGCAAAACTGGATCAACTATCGTTTCGAACAAAATAAAGGGTGACATGACAACTAAAATTCCGAAACATGGTAATCTAGGAGGGAACAGGACTTTCCGCGTTGTAGCCATATCCTTTTTCACGTCCGACACTGCTGGAAGCGAAAACAAGACGGCCACCAGAGGAGAAACAGAAAGTTTTAATAGGAAAACGACCTTTACAGCAGCGGTCGGACGATTTCCACGCTCCAAAATCAATCGCTGTTTGACAGCCTTAAGAAAAAAAAAAATAAAACTTCATGGAATATCAACGATGAAAAGTAGAACGAGCAAAAGCGAAAAATAGTGATTCAGTTCGGGGAATCAGTTATTTGTACTCTATTTTCGTAACAACCCGCGCAGGGTACCAAAAATCGTTTGTACTAACCATAATTCGGACAACAAATTGGATTTTTCTCGAGTTTTTTCCCATCAAAAAAGGAACGAAAACTCCCTAAATACTGAGATTTGTTATTTCTACAAGGAGAAGAACGCGTTACGCTAACAATCTTACCGTAAACTTCAAGTTTTATCAGCAATCGTCAAGTCCACGCTTGAGGTGTTTTCGGGTGCGTGTTTGAATATTCAATAACCTTAAGTTTCAAACGTGTTCCTCAATCGAAACACTCTTTTCATGTATTTTGCTCGATTAGAACACTTTTAAAACAAAAAGGTTATTTCTTTGCCTGGCGAGGAAGAGGTTTTTCGGGATTCTAGCGGGTCATTTACGGCGACAAAAAGCCAAACTGTACAGTGTTCCTGTGTGAAATACTTGACCTCGCTTCCATGTGAATTCTTGTTGTGTTGGTTCCTTGTAGTCCATGTTGGTTTTCACTAAGTTTTAAACGACTGTTTTCGATCTTTTCACCCAAAACCCAAGCTTCAGTAACAAGAGAAAATCTACTGACTCTTTCCTTCTTGTTTGCAAAAAGATGTGGAACCGAACAAGGCCGTTTTAACAGGATTATTATGTGACACCCTTAAAACCAGTCATGGCTTTGCATGAGAGGACTTGGAAGAAAACTTACTTTTAAAATCAGCTTAAAGCCCCGAAAAGACAGCAAAATTCGTTTGAAAATGGAAGGAAAATTGTTTGCCCTCCTTCCTAGGTGAATTTCTTGGTATTGTAAGAGGAAAAAGGGGTAAGAAAGAGGATTTAGAAATCCTTACCAGTTGTGAAGTGAAGCCCAGACTTGTTCTCTCAGCAGAAATGAATTGACAGCTAACAATAGGATATCTCGCCGTTCGTCCAACTGCCAATCAAATGCCATAGGACAATGACACACGTGATTGAAGCTTTTATTATGTAAAACCACCGGAAATTTTCCGCGATGCCAAAATTTTCAATTTCGTGCGAAAAAAGCGAGAAAAAAATTCTCTTTGACGAAACAGGAATGCAAACAAATTCGCGATCGCGTTTAACATGTGCCTTGTAAACCTTTTGACAGTGACTCGTCGTGCGTTTATGTCGTTTGAAATGTTGATTTTAGATATTCTAAAAGTATGCAAGATTGGGGAACCCTTCAATTAACACGTTTTGCGTCACAAAGAGCGAATAATGGTTTTGATTATAGAATAGACAACCACAGTGTTTTTACAATAGCGACACGTTATGTTTTCCACAACGATAGATTTCCAGGGAAAGTTTTCATTTTAGTACTAAGAGCAGTAACTAGTAAATTTCTCTTCGTGAATTATTCGGTTTTAACCATAAAAAAGAATAGCTTGTTAACCAAAAATAATCTTGTCACAAGATGGGCGCGATCGGGTGAAAAAGACCCGACAATGGATATAAACCACAGCAAAAATGAATCATCTTACGGCGGTGGTCATCTTTCAGATATCGCTCAAATGTTTCCTTGTTGCAAATATGTCTTCTCTCGTTAATATTCCGTTTTCTGTTGTTAAGGAGGCTATTACAATATTGATTTGGCATCATTTCGCCTTTCAGTATTTTTCAATGTAGAGTATTTTTTTTCTAGTTGTAATTCAGGTAAAATGTCTTGAAGGAGATCTTTAAGTCTTGGGACTTTTTCCGACATGACAAACATCAGAAAAATAGTGCGATGCGCTTCTTCGAACTCAAAAAATATTATATTTTCTCGAGCCGCTTTTACTGATTCAGTCAGCTGTAAAACATTACTCTAACATAATTTTCGCTTTCTCTATATTTCTTTTTGTACAAAAGAAATTTCTACTGAAAACATTTTCGTTGAAACAAATTTTAAAATGCATAAAATCAACGGTTTTTTTTTCGCCGTTTCAGTGTGTCTGACATAATATGACAGCTAAAAAGGCACCGACAAAGAACGCCAATTAATACAGACAAAAAATATGAATTACTACAACCCGCCGCATGAATTAATGTGCAGTTACGAAGAGCGAAGTTCTGTTGAAAATATTGAAGACTTGTCCCTTCATTGTCAATCTTACATTTTTTATGAGGAAACATACTGGTAGTAAGAACTGGTGGAAATCACGCGGAGAGGATAAAAGATCTCATAATTATTTCGAAGGAGATACAGGCCCGGGCCTCTAAAGTTAGTGATCTCGGTCGGCGAGGACTTATAATTAGCAAAAGTCTCAGAATAGCGGTTTGCGAAAAGTGTTTTCTTTCAAACAGTATTTGCCTATATGAGGGATTTTACGGCTACAACTCGACTGACGCGCCCGTAACACTAGTGATTCGTAAATTCAACCAATATTCACTTAAAAACGATGATACAAGATGAACGAAATGTCTGAATACGCTGAAAGACTCCTGGGTGTCCGGAAGTGACTTTAAACAGTGCTCCAAGTACGTATTAAACTACTGCGCCCGGTGGCGATGTCAGTTTTCATTTCTTTTGCTGCTCTTGTGGTTGTTCTTTTTTTTTTCGGTCAATCGTCTGTCATTTTTGCTGTTTTTTTTTTTTCTGTCCCTTAATGAATTGGGGTATCTGTAATAGCGAGGGACCTCAAGACAAGAATTGGCAAATTCAGTGTGAGTATTTAATAGTTCAGTTAATTTTGACAATTTTCGTACAAGAGAAACTATTAACCTCAGTTTCATTTGAATCAAACAGGACTGCAAGAATCGAAAGGCAAAACAGTATCGGAGCAGGCAGGCAGAAATATTTTCCAGTCCGATTTTTAATATCGATTATATTTTTAGCCATTGGGTGTGGTGTGTGGGTGAAAAGATACGTGTTCGTTTCAGTTTCTAGATGATTTTTTCCTTGGGTGTTTCCGCCTGAGATTTATTTAAGTTAGATTAGCTGCATTGACAGGGGAAAATGTCGAACTTCTTCACGTGCATGGTTTGTTGGTTGCCGACATGGGGAGAATTAGACCGGGGAAGGGCTGGCGCGATTATTAATATTGTCTTGTCGGCTTTCTATTTGGGATACCTTTTCGTAGACTTATAACGTGCTTCATCCGTCAGAGCTGTACCACGCTTCAGCTTTGAGCAGTCGGAGGCTCAAAACGTAAATGAAGACAATCCGTCTAAGCGTGAGTTTTACTAGCTTGAATTTCATCCGATTACTTCGGGTCGTTATTACTGCCTCAGTAACGTCGTACGGAGGGAGTAATAACGACTCGAAGTAATCGGATGAAATTCAGGTTAAAGTCTTACATATTTGATGCCCGGGGGGGTTAATTTTTGCTGGGTTTGTGCTGTTTACCCCTTAGAACCCTTATCCCATTATAGCCTATTCAGTAGCCAACTATACTGACCCATTTTACTGACTTTTGGGTAAATGTAATTTTCACTTTCTGTTTATGCAACTTGTAAAGCCTTTTAACTAGGTCATCCTGGAAGATTGCAGTAAATTGACACATTTGTTAAACTTAATGAAGTAAAAATCTTCCCTCAGTGTTTTAAAATCCCTACCTACCTGAATTTTATGACCCCCCAAATCCCGAAAATGTGGGACTCCATGAATTCAAGCGACCTCAATTGAAAATGCAGCCCTACTATTGGTCAATGCAGTCATGAAAATGCGACACCATTCAGCGGCACATCCTCATTAGTATTACTAGGAAGTACCCCCCCCCCCCCCCCGGATTTGATGTCTACTGAGTTTTACATTCTAATCTGCTGGAAAAACTGATGAAGTTTCAGTTGACTTTCGTGAAATTAAGCCTAAACGCCTTATTTTTAGAAAGCCAAGCCGGTATACCACTATTTTCTCGATGCCTCAGTTTTCCGCTCCACAGGGTAACGCAGTACTGATTACAGTAAAATAACTAGAAAGTCTCAACTGCATCAATGATATTTCTGCCCTTTATCGAGCAGCATATGAATAATTTACATGTAAGCTAATTCAGTGAAATGATACACAACCGACACAACACGGATACCGTAGGACACTTTTGTCGTGTCGTGGGATGTCACGCAGGACTTTCATAGTTGTCCCACTTCCGCCATAATAAGGTTTTTTACCGGGGGAGGGGACCCAAGGGCCATTAGAAAATCGAAGGGGGCTGGGGCAGTTTCTGCTTCTAATTGCAAGTAAATTTTTCTTTTCGTTCGCAATGTGTGCGTGTTTTTTTTTTCTCTTTTCCCCTTAGCTCATGTATTTTTTCTCCCATTGCGACGACTACATGCACATTTTTATGTATGGATTTATCTCAGACTGGATTTATCTTTTTAATTTGTATTTTTTTACTCCGCCTCCCCTTCACTTTTCTTATGTCTGTCCCTTAAAGACAAGAAAACACCGTATTTTAAACGTAACACCGGGTGCGGCTTGCAGGCCACCCCATAATAATCATTTCTTAAAAAAACATGGTAGGTTGAAAAGCACACCAAGCTTCCGTCGTTAGAGTTGCTCCGAAGAAACCAAATTCTGAGAGTGTTTAGTTAAGGTAAAAAAAACCACTGCAAAAACCGTGTACGAACAGTCTTGCTCAACGTCGGATCCAAAAAGATCGTGATCAGTCAAAATAGATAAAATAAAAACGTTACAGTCAAGAAGACTTTTGCAGGGACTGATCAAACAACGTGAAATAGAGTTAAGTTGCAATATTTCGACTGGCCAATACCAGTCTTCATCAGGTTTATTGAGATATCACGAATTCACAGAAATATATATGAAGTAAAATAATGACCAGAAATTACATAA